>NC_081824.1:40202500-40502500 GCF_030867095.1 Alligator mississippiensis
AGTATTCATGGTGCTTGGGTCAGGTTCCGGAGGATTGGAAGAGGGCTAACATCATCCCAAATCTTTAAGAAGGGGAGGAAGGAGGACCTGGGGAACTATAGACCAGTCAGCCTTACCTCTATCCCTAGGAAAATCCTAGAAAAAATTATCAAGGAGCACATCTGTGGGAGCCTGCTGGCTAATGTGATGCGGAGGGGTAACCAACATGGGTTTTTAGCAGGCAGGTCCTGCCTGACTAACTTAGTTTCCTTTTACGACAAGGCCACCAATTGTTTAGGTGCAGGAGTCAAGGTAGATGTTATCTATCTGGACTTCAAGAAGGCCTTTGACAAGGTATCCCATACAATCCTTATAAATAAACTGCGGGGATTTGCCTTGGATGATTACACAGTAGACGGGTAGCAAATTAGCTCAAGGGTCACACTCAGAGGGTAGTAGTGGATGGGTCGGTGTCAACCTGGAAAGATATGGGCAGTGGAGTCCCTCAGGGCTCAGTTCTGGGGCCAGTGCTGTTCAACATTTTCATCAGTGATCTGGATGAGGGGGTGGGAAGCATCCTGCAGATGACACAAAATTATGGGGTGCAGCTAACACCCTGGAGATGAGAAACCAGATCTAGGTTGACCTAGACAGGCTGGGGAATTGGACAGAGAGCAACAGGATGCAATTCAGTAAGGACAAGTGCAAGGTGCTGCATCTAGGGAGGAAGAACTGCCATCATGCCTACAGGCTAGGGGGCAACCTTGTCAGCTCCCCTGAGGCAGAAAAAGATCTTGGAGTCATTGATGACTCCAGGATGAACATGAGTCGCCAATGTGATGAAGCAGTTGGCAGAGCCAATCGCACCTTGTCGTGCATCCATAGGTGCTTTACAAACAAGTCCAGGGAAGTGATTCTTCCCCTCTATGTGGCGCTGGTCAGACCACAGTTCGAGTACTGTGTCCAGTTCTGGACGCTGCAGTTCAAGTGGGATGCAGACAACCTGGAGAGGGTCTAAAGAAGAGCCACTCACCTGATTAGAGGCCTGCAGGGAAGGCCCTATGAGGAAAGGCTAAGGGACCTTAATCTCTTCAGCCTTTCCAAGAGAAGGCTGAGAGGGGACCTTGTGGCGGCATACAACTTCATAAGGGGAGAGCAACATGAAGTAGGTGATGATCTGTTCACCAGGGCACCCCCTGGAATGACAAGGAACAATGGCCATAAGCTACGAGACAGAAGGTTTAGGCTGGACATTAGGAGAAAATTCTTCATGGTCAGGGTTGCCATAATCTGGAATGGGCTCCCAAGGGAGGTGGTGCTCACCCCATTCCTGGGGGTCTTCAAGAGGAGACTGGACAGGCACCTGGCTGGGATCACATGACCCCAGGGTTGGTGACTCTTTTCTTGCCTGCCAGGGGCAGGGGGTCGGACTAGATGGCACACTGAGGTCCTTTCCGACTCTATGAATCTGTGAATCTATCTATGAATCTATTATTTAATGGCACTGTAGAGAAGCTGTGTAGCAAAGAGATGCTGGCATTGAGTTCTTGAGAACTCATTTCTCATATTCACTGAGCCCCCTCTCAACTTAAATATTTAAATATGCTGCCAGCAGATAAATGTTAGAGATGCAATGCATCACATGTAACGAATGAAGGGTTAGCTTTTGGTTGTGCCTTATTATCAATTTTTTTGGAAAGAAATTATAACCAAAGTTAATATGATTTTGAATACTGCAGTGATACCTTTGGCAAGTATGTGCATTCTTGGATATATGACCAAGAGGTAAAATTGAACTTCCCAGATTGATTTACTAGTGATATGTAGGATTATATTACTGCACTGGAAACACAGGCAACTGCTAGGGGGTGCACAGGGGTGCACGTGCCCCCCCTGACAGGGCCAGTTCCCCCCCCCCCCACCCCGATGGCCGACACCGATGCTGTTGGTAGGGCTGATGGCCCCGCTTACAGGGCTGCTGCCATGGGCGGCTTCTGCGGGTTCAGATTCAGGAGACACCAGTCACTCATGACTGGAAAAGTAGGACATCTCCAAAGCAAAAACTTCATATGGTGAGATCATGCAGCTGGGATCTATGGAGAGAGTCATGTTTTACAAAAGTATCCGTTCCAAAAAGCTTGGTACAATTTGGAAAGTTTTCTTAGAATATTTCTTTTTTTCCTCATCTATCCCTTCTCCTTCTCTCCTTCCTCCCTTTTTTTTTTTTTCTTTCTTTTTCCTTTCTTTTCTCATTTCTTGATTACTGATTATGACAGACACATAGGATGTTCAAGTTTATATGTATAGTGTATAATAACATATTTCTGATTTTTGTATGGCATTTAAAAATCAAAAAAAGTTTTAAAAGTACAAGTAACCTGTTTTCCTTTCTCCATCCTGATGTAATAGGTTTATTAAAAATCCTTGATAACCGGATTTGCACTTTCATATGATAGTTCTTAAAGTATTCTGGGATGGAGAATGTTAAATTCCCAGCAACTCCTAATTGTAGGATGAGAGCTAAGTCATTCACTCTCTCCATTAAAAAACCCTGTTTCCAGAAGTTTGTAAATCAGCGCTCAGGATCTGCTCCAGACAGAAACTTGGCCTCCACATTCTTAGCTCAGAACAGAATTGCTTTCCACTTTTTTGACAAAAATAGTTTGACAGTCCATAATTTACATGATAGGAATGCAGTAAATAAATAACATGTAAAGGAGACAGTAGCATTGACTGGCTTATTCACATTGTTCTAACCCAAATGACCCCGTTTTTGCAGGTATTTAGCCTACTTCTGAGTCTCCTGAATCTATATTCCCCACTGACTTCAACAGATGCAAGGAATGCAAACACCTCATCCTTGTGGGATTTGGGGACATAACAAAATGACAAACATTCAGAAAAGCACCAATGAGCCCGTGTATGAAGGAGTTTTCAAGAAACATTTCTGAAGGAGCATATCATCAGCCTTCACTCTTCAGGTGCAGAAGGCTCTCAGGTAGGGTTCTAGGAGTATGACTTGGCAATTCAAAACACCAGCGTCTCAGGAACCAGAAGTCCTAGACTGTATTGCCACCCCATACTCAGAGTAGAGCAAAGTGCAGGGCAGTGAGAAAGAAAAGACAAAATAGACCAGAGACCTGCTATATCATTTTCCCTTCCACAAAGGCTGTTACAGTGCTAAGACTAGAATTGTAGCCAGGAAATGGCTATATTGCTGCTCCTGTATGAGGGAAGATTTGTTCCCATCTGGCTTCTCCTGAATACACAAGGATCTCCTCTGCATCGCTGCCCAGCTACACAGACAGTGTGCCGGGGACAGCCCGGGGAACTGAGAGCTTTACAAATTCAGCTTTCAGAATTTTTAGTCATTGACTGTGGGATTTCATTGGGATTCTGTCTAAATAAGGCTGGAGGTTTGGGACAGTTCATGTAAGGACATTCATGGCTTTAACATAAAGTCTGTTTATCCCCAGTTCTCACTTCAAGACCCTTTTGAATGCACTTTTACTTAATACATCTCCTCCAAGGCTGCTCTAACGAGCTGAAGCATGATTTTTTTAACTTGTCCTGCACCATAATGAGAGTGCCCTGACTGGTTTAATAATTGTATTCTACAATTTTCAAAGACACTTTGGATGCACAAAATACATAGGGCTCAATTCTGCTCCCTCTATAATGCTCTGATGGCAGAAAGAGAATTTGAAGCTAACTGAAGAGGACACACGTGGATTCCTGCTAGAGAGATGGAATATCCATCTACTGTAAAGCTACTATAACAAGCCCTCTTCCATCTCCCTTCCTTCACACCAAGGTTGGAAGCATGCAGAAAGCAGAAGGGTAGCTTGGTGTGAGGCTGTTCGGAGTCGTATCCAGAATTAAATCACACCTCTCACAACCAGGGGTAGCAGCACAACTAACCATCTGTCTGGTACTATCTGAGAAAATATTATTTATTGTGTAGTCACTGTTGCTTATGTAGACATCCAAGCTACTTTTAAACTAGCTAGGGTTGGTTACTGCTAGAAATATAACAGTAGTCTGTGTGAACCTGGGCAAGCCATGTGAATATTGACCTAGTTTCTCAGAATGGTTCTGTAGCTTGCATTAAGCATAGCTGCACTCTTAACAATGCTCAAATGCACAGTGGAGATGGGTTTTTACCTACAGAGAAGAGCAGACAACTGTCTATATATAGACAAGACTAACACACAACAGATCATTTCTCAATAGCACAGAGCATGTAAATAACTAGTTCTCCCCACTATCGTATGTAAACCAATTTCCTCAAGATCTCCACTTCTCAACTTCCTCTTGCATGGTCTCCCAGTGTTGTCATTCTTTCACAGAAAAATGCTCAGCCATGTAATTTCTCCTAATAACAGTGGGAGCTGTGGATTCTTACTAAAATATACTCCTTACACTCTTGTTTCAAGATGTAAAACTGAGAAATTCCTGATTTAGGCAACCAAAGCAATATGAATTTAGGTATTACAACAGTTGACACATTCCTTTAGTGAGGAAGTCAGACCAGTGTGTGGCCTTATTCACTGTCATTCTCTTTCACAGCAGGGAATAAAATAAATGCAGAGGTTTGAGCTATATTCTGAATGGGCTTGTTCTTGCTATCTTTGAGTCAAATCGTTAACATTGTTCATTCCAATTTTCCTGTGCAGATATTGAAAAAAATACCACTCAAAATGTCTTTTCACATTTTTTCTTGTGTTACAGAGAAATCATTGTTTAATTATATGAATTTTTAAAGCATCACATAAAACAGACTTTTAAAAGAGGCTCATACAAATGTGTTGAGCAATGCTGATCAAACTTCCTGTAAAAAATGTATCACTTGAATGCAACCCCTTTGGTGTTCAGAAGGAGATAAAAAAGAATTTGAACAAAAGCTCATTTGTGCTGATTACTGTTTAAGTTTTGCAACAGCAATAGCATTAACCTGAGATTAACTTACTTAGGTTTTACATTAACAGAACTTTTGTTGTTTTTGACACTTTTTAACTAAGGACTGAAATAAAGTTCTATTTTGTTAAGGGTGATGTAAAAGAATCTAAAGGTCAAAATGGGAGAACTATGAGCATTGCATTGTGAACAGAACTGCAATGGAGAAAACAAAGTCATGATGTCATATCTTTAAAGGCAGTCCAGGAAAACCTTGCTTTTGAGGTTGCTAAGGGTAAATTCTTGCACCTCTTGTCACTAATGCTCAAAGATCTGAGTGCAGAGCACATTAAGTCAAATAGGGCACGTCTACATGTTGCCATCTGGTGACATTGCTACAGACATTGCTTCCTTTTGGAAGTACTAAAGCACGGCACAGTAACTGCCCTTACTGCTCCATGCACGGCGCATGGTTAGATTTCACCACTATGTTACCGTACCAGTGCCCTACAATTGGGGAGCACACCACTATATGGACATAGCTGCTGATCACATGTAGACCCACGTGATTGCTACCCACGTGATTGCCGTAGCATGCTGTACTGTGATGTAGCATGTCTCTATGTCACCATAGGGTGATGTGTAGACACGCCCATAGTTAATCATGTTCACTTTTATGGTATCTTTTCCAGTGATCACAACCTTTGGTCATTGGGTTTGGATTGTCAGTCCTGTTAAAAAAATGCTTAATTGGGAACTTGCTCCGTCATGATCAGCAATATGTAGATATGTATACACAGTTTGTATACATGGATGGGACTTCATGTTTCTGACTTGTTTTATCATTGGTGATCACCAGCTCTTTTAGGACAATATTTCTAAAGGACCTAAGACAAGGGTGGGCAAAATAAGGACCACAGGCTGGTTCTGGCCTGCCAAATGATTCTATCTGGCCCGTGGCTGCTCCTTTGAAGAAGAATTGTATCCAGCCCACAGCTGCCCTGGCTTTCAGCACCTCTCACCTTTCTCCCTTCCCATTTAGAGATGGTTGGTTGGGGTTTTTTTTGTGGGGGGGGGGTTTGGGGGGGAGGGTTGGGTTGAGGGGTGGCGAGTGCTGACCCAGCCCACAACAGCTGGGTCACCAAAACTCCCTAAGTGGCCCTCTGGCCCAAATAATTGCCTACCCCTGGCCTAGGACAACATTTGTAAAGATCCAGAGTATATACAAGTGAAAACAATGTGCAGCACAGAGAGGGATGACCTTATTAACACATTAAAGTCTACTAATCTGCCACTTTAGACTTGTCCCCTCCTCTATATTGTCCCGTGCACCTTTTTAAAATAAATATTTGTAAATGGGCTTATACATTCTTCATTCAGGAGCCTATTCCCTAATAACTCCTAGGGGTTAGGGCTTTAGGATCATATTTCCTGTATCTTCACTTGTTTTTTCCAATGCTTTCAGCTTGGGCACCTTGAAATTATTCCCCAATGTAAACTCTTGAAATACTCAGTTTTTCATCACACCCTTAACTGTAATCATCAACTGCCAAAAATGTTTCCTTCTAATTTTTACTTATATAGAGTTTATCTGATCTCAGTTTTGCTGCTTTCTCTGAATGCTTATTAATTTATCACCATCTATTTGGGTTAAGAAGTACTGCCTCATACATAACTGATACTTTGGTTTGGTGGCTGAACCGAAAAACAAAATCTAGTTTCACCTTGAATCATTCGTTTTTAATTGAATGTCAAGCTGGTTTTTTTGGCTTCCCTACACCTCAGCTGTGCCACCCTGGGGCAAGCTCTTACCTTTGCTAAAGGTGATAAGTACCCTTGAAAAGCAAGAGTGAAGGAATTTTATGCAACTATGACCCTATCAAACCAATTTGAATTGTGGGAGAGATTTTCAAATTACTTTACGCTGGCCTAACTTGAAATCAGTAGGGGTTTTTAACATTAATTCAGTGGAAGCTTTTGAAAATCCCACCGTTTTAAAGTTAATGGGACTATTCCATGTGCTTAAGTGCTCTGCTGGATTGGAGCCCTGTTGAGCATTTTAGCTTCATCAATACATTTCCTTAACCTCTCCACGTATGAACGGTCCAATTGTCTCTCTCATTTCTCCACTCATCTTAAGATACTGTCAAAACACATGATTTATGTACAATGTGCTTTACAAACCTTTCCCAAGGTTCTAAAACAATAAACCAGTGATGATAGATAAGTTATTGCTGTAAAAGCAACCAAAATGTATATGATGACTTTGATAGCAATGTCTGCAATCCTACCATCAGAAAGATAAAAGAGGTAGACTAATCTGCCATACTGTAGTGACTTGTCATCCTTTATTATTAATGAGGCATAAGGGCAATGCTTTGTGTTGAAATTGGGCACAAGTATTTTTCCAGAGGAACCTTGGATTGTGAATACTTGATTTCTCAGGTGAAGAACACAATTCTTTTTATTCATATGCAAATAATCAGGCCATTCATTAACATAAAAATGAAGAGCAGAAGGCATGAAGGAAAAGAATGGAAACAGGAGTGACCTCCAAATCACAGAACAATCAAAGTGAAGTGAACAACCAAAGACTTTATGTAGTCCCATTAATATAATAACTAAGCACTTCACAATGACTACATGCATTTATAAGGTCCTCACATAAGGTGAGGACTGTATGTCCCTAGGGTAGGAAAATGCTAATATCCCCATTTTAGGCATAAGGAACTAAGGTACAGTGCCTAGGAGAGTTCAATCCAATAAGAAATTTAGGCACCTGAAGCAGTGCATGATGGAAACAGATCCAAGTCATGGTCTAAAACATTCCTCCTAGAGGTTGCTGCCTGTCCCCGCAAGCACCTGAACCCACCCATCCCTATCTGACTTTGAAGTCCTCAGGTGCACTGAACTCTATTTCTGAGCATGCCCAGAACAGTCTGAGCGGTTTGAGGCTTCTCTCTCTCTAACTGAAACCCAGAAAGGTGGAACAGATGGGACTTATTGCATAGTAGCTAATCCCCAGTAATAGTTTCATGTGCCCATTTCTATCCTGTGGTAAATGAGTGAAATGAAGCTAAATTACCAGTTAACTTCCACTTGTTACAGAATAGGAGCAGATGCATGAAACAGTTACCATAGACCACCTGCCATGCAGTAAGTCCTCCACCTACCACTTTTAAGTTGGTATACTTTGCTCACATGTTCATACTCCATGTGTCCCTCCACTTAAGTCCCAAAGGATCAGATTCAGTGGGCATTCTCAGAGCATAGCATAGTCTGTCTTCTCACAACTTGTAGTGATGTCCACTTAGCTTTAAAACACTGCTGGAATGCAAGTAAATGACACTCATGCAATAACCTAGTGGTCTTACCCAGGAACAACAAGACCTGGATTCAATACCTTTCTCAGCCTGAGGGCATTCAAATTTATACCTTCTAACACCAACTGTGTAACATGTATGGTTAATGGGACTACTATTTTAAGCATTGTGATATTTGGGTGTGAGCAATACTATTCACTTTATTTCATCTTGCCCAAAATGGCCATTCTGAAACCCTCAGGACTGCTGGCAGCACTATCTACCAGACTACAGTATAAGTTGCTGGCCGGATTGACACATGAGCTTAACTAAGCAGTAGACTACTTAGCTGCAGAGTTAAGTGTCATCCTCTACATATAAGATCGTATTAGGCCACAGTAAGCTAATTAATGCCGCAGTAAGATAGTAGTCAGGGACAGTACTATCTTATGCCGGCATAATTAACTTCACTTAAACACACATGTAGACACTAATTGTGGGCATAAATTGCGCCTAGTCAGCCCAGCCAGCTGAGGGCCAGACTCCTAGCCACACAGCTCCACACTTTCAATGCCCTCATGCCCCAGCCAGCCCCTCTGCTGCCCGACACTGCCACCTGAAGCCTGTGGCTGAGAGTCCCTGGTGTAAATTTCTCTGCCCCAGCTCAAATTGCTGCTGCCCCAGGTGCACTTGTATTTGCTGTGCCTCAGAGTAGTTTACTTTGGCTCAAACTGCTCTGGAGTGTATTGCTTCAAATTAATTGCACATGCACTCACTGAGACCAAGCAGCAGTTAGGCATAAAATGGGACTCCGTGCCCATTGAGTTCCTTCCTTAGAGTCACATTTCACCTGGCCTGGCCTTTTTGACATTAAGGAGAGAAAAGCGTAGCATTCTCCTCAGGACTAGGATCAGAAGTAATTTTATTGTTCATGTGACAATGAAAGTATTAAAAGTTGCTCTGTTATTTTCATTGTTCTGGCTGAGTGAAGTGAAGGCAGACAACAAATAATGGTTAAAAGAAGATAGGGCTTTCATTTCTTTTAATCCTAAATTATTTAAAGGCAGTTGTGTGAAAACAAATAATGAAAAAGGTACTTTTATAAGACACTTGCTTTTTAAATGATAATATGTAGTACATACAGTACTCATTTAAAACACTATACAATATAACCTTTATGCATCTGGATACCAACCCTACACAGTAAGTAATGGAGCATTGTAAGTTACATCTTCCATCTGAAAAAATGCTGAATTAAAACTAGATACAGTAAACATGTTCTTTTATGAATTATACTTGTTCAACCTCACCAGCTTCAGTATATTTTCATCAGGAACAGAATTGATCAAAGGTTGACCTGACTAATTCAAGCCCACACAGAAACAACACTGTGAGCTCATCTACATGTGTCCCTGACTGAGCAGTTGGTACTGCACAGTCATTTAGTACTTCCTTTAGCAGTATTGCTCAGTCCCACAGGTGCACAGGTCATTTTCGATCCTACTGTGCAGTAGGTAACTGCTACTGCACAGTAGCGGCGGCATCACAGTTAGTGCCCGCTGACACTACGTCACCATAGCTCATCACTACAGTGATGTAGCATCTTGTGTAGACATGCCCTGTCAGCTTTGAAATTAGATCTCAGGATTATCTTGCTCCTACTCTGGGTTCAGTATAAAAAATAAATTCTCTTCCTCTTGAAATACAGATTTTAACCTAACAGCATCACTCGAAAATGTGGAATTCTAATACGGGTTTTTACAGTGAAGAATCCCTACAATCTGGAAACCAGCATATGTGAATAGTGCTGTCTAGGCAGCAAAGTATTTTTAGGTTGCCCAATATCTGATTCACATAATGACATACTGTTAATTCCTTTTTGTACATAGAAATATTGTTTATATTTTAGGATTCTGAAGCTTGGAAATCTTGTTTCTTTGAACTATAAATAGATGTTTTTCACAATCAGCTAAAACAGGCACAGACAGTGTTTGTATGCTGCATCCCTTCAATTCATTTTTTAACCAACAACATAGCCACACAGTTCAGAGCTCCTTGGGCAGCTGAATCTCTCAGAGAAGTTTAGAATTGTACCAGATGGGATTTATTTTTTCAGTTCAGCAGATTTATTAAAACACATTTTTACTACAGTTATTCTGTGATCACGAGTACCTTTGTCAGTACATACTAAGATTCTCCTTGCATTAATTTGAAAGTAACCTTTAAGTGGGATACAATATGTTTCATGGAAGAAAAAAAAAGTATTTAGTTAAAGCTGCATTGAAAATTTCCTGTTCCTGTTATAAATATCCATATGTAACTCAGGATGTTTCATTTAAAATATAATGTAATGACTAAGCATCTATTTATTCCCACAGACCATGACCTATCACATTTCTCAATCACCACAAAGATGGAAATATTTACAACTACAGTTGGACATGGTAGTTTAGGTTTCAAAATTTTGATTGCTTTCTGTAGATACATACATATGCCTGATACTGGAGTTTCAGAACGTGTAGTACTACAAGGCAGTCCCTAGATGTCACTGAATACCACAGCTGATTTTAAAATGACCTAACAAAGCTTTGCACCAATGTTGCCCTTCCTATTTTCTATGATTCTTTATAGATAGATCAATAGTATTCTTTAGAAAAGTTATTTACAGATTAAGAACTTCCAGTCACTGACACAAACTGAAAATTATGAAAATATAATTATAACAATTAACATAAGCAGCAATCTTGTAAGGAAGGGAAATAGAGAGTGAAATCATTGTGTCTGTATATGTGTGTGTAGTTCTGGAACCTACTATAACCTTATAGTATACCCTGTGTGACCCTAAGAAGTCACTTAGGGCACATACAGCTGTTACACTTACATCAACTAGGGTTAGGTCAATCCAAATGCCCATCTGTGCAGGCATTCAGAGGGTTAAATTGCTCAAGAAATGGCATATGATCTAAGTTAGTTCACTTGAGAAGATGAAATAACTTATATTGGGAATGGGTTAACCTGATCTAGTGAACACCTGTGCTCTCTGGAAGCCCAGCCCTGGGGCAGTGCTATTTCTATTCCCTGATGCTAACCTGGCTATTTTGAGCTCCCCAACCCTGCCACCCACAGATGGACAACACGCCCCCCACCAACAAACCCACCAACCCTTCCCCCTACAAACCAGCCAATCACCCCCAATTCATCAACCCCTTGGACCTGCGAGCCCCACCACCCTGCAGACCAGCCAGGCCTACCTTAATCCCACTTGCCCCTCCTCCCATCCTGAGTTACTTACATCAAGTTCCCTGCATGGCTGCTGGCACCAGCAAATATCTGTAAATGCAGCTCCCAGTCTATGTTCACATGTCTTAAAGCAAGCAGCATGAACATAGACTGCACATGGCAAACAGGTGTACACACCCTTGGGGCCTGATCCATAACAAGCTTTTGAATCAAAGTTAGAAGTCTCATTGACTTTTGAGGGGACAGAGTTTGGCCAATGCCATTCTGAAAATCCTACCCCCAAAGCTTTCCTTTTGATTTAAGATACGGGGATCAAGATACCTACTGGCCAGCCTATGCCAAGATGACAATTACAATATTCATCCCCAGAAAAATGAAATGTACACATGTAGAAATCCAAAATGTCAGCCAAGGCACAGGTTTATGAAGACCCTAAGAACAGTGTTTCTGCTGAACAAGAAAAGATAAGAGTTTACCCAAATAGGGGATGAAACCACTCCCAAGCCTATATTTGGAGATCACTACCTCTGACTTAGCACATGGAGGATGTTTTGGTAGGGTCAGAGTAAGGAGCGTGGAGCTGCAAGTAGATCTGCAGCTACACTCAGCTACCAGCCAACCTACTACTCCAGCTACATCAAAGGGTGAAGTAGCTATCTCCTCACTAACTCATCAGAACATTTTTTCAGCCATTTCATACAGGGATCAAGACTAGCCTATAAGATGTGGCATCAAAATACACCTGGCTTCCTAGTGTCAGTTTACTCTTTCCTTCCCTACCATCCTTAGTTGTAAACTCTCTAAATCTACCCTCCAGCAAGGTAATAGACACATAATTTTTAAAGCCATTTGTGGAAACTTGGAAAATATTATTTGAGGCTAAGGGAATCAGTCCTGAAGAACCATCAGTGCCCTCCCCCCACCCCCCCCAGACTCTCCAACTCCCATCCTGCAGATCTGCTAACTCCTTTGATTTTGCCCACCACTCTGGCCATCCCGATTTATTTATTCTAGTTTCTCTGCACAGTTCCCAGGACTGGTGAATGCCTGTACAAGCTGCTCCTGGTCTACATTCATGTTGCTTAAAGTGAGCTGTGTGAATGTAGATAGAGTGCAACAAACGAATGTACACACCCTTACTGTGCTCATTTGGCACCACTTGAGCAGTCCTTTTCATCTGTCATTGACAGGACCATGTCTAGATAAACTTAAAACAAGTTAACATAGATGCAATGTTTAAGCTCTGTCAGAGAGAAAGAACACAATAAAGCAAATTATTGCCAAGAAAAATAATGGACAGGAAGGGCCACTCCATGTTACTGGGTGCTGAGAGCTCTGAATGCATTGAGATATAGGAAGTGTCATGGTGCTATCTACCTGTGAGATTCATTGATTGTGTCAGAAATGCATGAATGTCCACAAAGCATGGCCAAAACTCCCCAAATATTGTTTCAGTATCTTCATAGCTTAATGATTATTGGCACTAGTGCAAAAGTGTTTACCAGCCTAACGACACACCAGGTGTCCATTGTGTTAGGCAAGTACAGGCCAAAAAGCCAGGGCTTATAATCTTAGTAAAAGGTAAGAGACAACAGGTGGAGACACAAATAAGAGCACAAGGAAGTAAGATGATAGTATAATCTTTAATTAATTCATTTCAGGCTGGTCACTTGCATAGGTCAGGAAGAATGTTTTTTTCTCCCTTGCTACATAACATAGTTTCCATTTCCCTCTGAAGGAAAAAAAAATCCCTCTATTCCAGCAGTTCCCAAACTCTGACAGATTGTGCACCACCAGTTTAAAACAAGACAACCTTAAGTACCACCAGCAAATGTTTGTCATATAATTATAATAAATCTGTTAACGTGTACCACTGACAGATTGTCTGCATACCACTGGTATGTGTACCACAGATTGGGAACCACTGCTCTAGGCCACATTGGCAGGGATATTTGGGTTTTTTACCATCCTCAGTAGTGTGGGGCAGGTTCACTTCCCAGCATCATCTGGCCATATTTCACCTCACTCATTAGAGTTCAGTACAGTGGCTGGCTAGGTGCTTCCAACCCAGCTGCCACCACTCTCCTTTGGTAGGAGAAGAGTTGGAGGGTGGGGGGAAGAGGGAGGGAAGTGGTGGCTAATATCAGGAGGGAGGAGAGAAAAGGAGGGAGAGAGGAAGATAGTTTCCCCTCCAGTAAACAGCACCTGCCTAGGGAAGGCAAAGGGGAGAGAGCAGGGAAGGTTGTGAAGGGGATCAGTGGCATGGCATGGGGCAGGGAATTAGACACACTAAGTTAAGTTGCTTACCACAGGCCAGGGTTTTGACTGGCCAGGCTTTTGACTGGCCAGATCCAGTCACTTTAGTGGCAGGATCTGGCCTGCAGGCCTTAGATTGAGCACCACTGCCCTAATTAATTCCTTGCCATTACAGGGCTCAGAGACACCGGTGGTGCCTTAGTCTGTTTTATTCTCTTCCTGTAGCACATTGTACGTTTTGAGACTTTTGGTCCTATATGAAAACTTAAGATCTTCCCTAAAGAGCATGAAGAGGAGTTTTGTACCTTTCAGGGTGTGGGATATTGGGAGACAGAAAACATGTTCACGTGAGACTCTCTGGTCCTAGTATCTATAACATGTTTATCTGTAATTGCGGGAGACTAGACTTCAGGATCCATCCTGGTAAGTTTTAACATGGCATCTGCTTCACTATGAAGCTTTCATGTAGTTGTCACATGAAAGAAACATTTTAATGGAGGATTTGAAGAAGGGTAATGAAGAAACTGTATGGATGTATGCAGAGAGCTTCTTTTATATCTGAGGGGCAGCATGGGAGAAATAGTTTCATAGCTTCATAGTAGCTAGGGTCAGGAGGGACCTGAACAGATCATCTAGCCTGACCCCCTGCCACAGGCAGGAATGAATGCTGGGTTCACAACACCCCAGACAGGTGATCATCCAACCTCCTTTTGAATTTGCCCAAGGTAGGGACAAGGATCACTTCCCTGGGAAGTTGGTTCCAGATTTTGGCCACCCTAACTGTAAAATATTGTCCTCCGATCTCTAACCTAAACCTATTCTCCATCAGCTTATTACCATTGTTGCTTGCCACCCCAGATGGTGCTGGGGAGAAAAGGGCTCTACCTATCTGCTGTTGATCCCCCCTGATGAGTTTGTAGGCAGCCACCAGGTCCCCCCCTCAGCCTCCTCTTGCTGAGGCTGAACAGGTTCAGGTCCCTCAGTCTCTCCTCGTAGGGCCTGTCCTGCTGCCCTCTCACCAAGCGGGTGGCCCTCCTCTGAACCCTCTCCAGGCTGGCCACATCCCTTTTGAAGTGCGGTGCCCAGTACTGGATGCAATACTCCAACTGCGGCCTAACCAAAGTTGCATAGAGGGGGAGTATCACCTCTCTGGACCGGCTTGAGATGCACCTTTGGATGAATGACAAGGTATGGCTGGCCTTGCTGGCTGCGGTCTTGCATTGGCAGCTCATGTTCATGTTCATCTTGGAGTCAATAATGACTCCAAGATCCCATTCCGCCTCTGTGCTTTCAAGAGGGGAACTCCCCAGCCGTTATGTATGCTGTGGATCCCTTCTCCCAAGGTGCAGCACCCTGCATTTATCTGTGTTGAGCCCCATCCTATTCTCATCTGACCATTTTGTAGTCTAAATCTATTTGCAGCCTCTCTCTCCCTTCAAGTGTGTCCACCTCACCCCACATCTTAGTGTCATCAGCAAACTTGGACAGCGTGCTTTCCACCCCCTCATCCAAGTCACTGATGAAGAAGTTAAACAGTGCAGGCCCGAGGACCGAGCCCTGCGGGACCCCACTGCTCACATCTCGCCAGGTTGAGTACAACCCATCTACCTGTACACTCTGGGTGTGCCTCATCAGCCAATTTTTTACCCATCCAAATGTGTAGGCATCAATGCCACAGTCGCTTAATTTATTGATGAGGATGGGGTGAGAGACAGTGTCAAAGGCCTTCTTAAAGTCTAAGAAGACTATGTCCACGGTGACACCATCATCCAAGGATTTAGTTACTTGATCATAAAAGGCAATCAGGTTGGTCAGGCAGGACCTGCCTTTGATGAACCCATGCTGATTGCCCCTGAGCATGATCTCCCCTGCAGGCCCCCCACAAATGTGCTCCTTGATGATTCTCTCCAAGATCTTCCTGAGCACCAAGGTGAGGCTTACAGGTCCATATTTACTTGGGTCCTCCTTCCTCCCTTTCTTGAAAATTGGGACCACATTAGCCAGTTTCCAATCCCCCAGCACCTCGCCAGATGACCACAAATGCTCATACAGCCGGGCCAAGGGCTCCGCGATGACCCCTGCCAGCTCCCTCAACACCCTTGGGTGGAGGGCATCTGGACCTGCAGATTTAAAAATGTCTAGCCCTTCCAGAAGATCCCTAACTACATCTGCACTGACTGAAGGCCTGACAGAGCTATCCCCAAGATTGTCTCTACGTCTGGTAGGTGGGATGTCCTGGTCCCTGTTCAAGAAAACAGAGGCAAAGAAACTGTTAAAAATATCAGCTTTCTTGTCTGGCATAGCCACAAGATTACCATTTGTGTCTTGCAGGGGCCCTACCTTGCCTAGTGTCCTCTTCTTGCTCCCAACTTACTTGAAAAAGGACTTTTTGTTGTCTTTAATCCTGGATGCTAGCCTGAGTTCCATCTCTACCTTGGCCTTCCTAATAGCCCTCCTACACTCATGGGCAGAGGAGGAGTACTCCTTGTTGGTGATAGCTCCTTGCTTCCACTGGTTGTACGCCCCCCTTTTAGTTCTCAGGCATTGCTGAATGCCCTTACTGAACCAAGGGGGTTTCTGAGCACTCTTACCCCCCTTGCTTCTCTCAGGGACTGTTATCCTTTGGGCCTAGAGGATCGCCCCCCTAAGGTACAACCATCCCTCATGGACTCCCATCTCCTCTACCTTCTGGGCCCACAGTGCCTCCTCCACTAGTCTCCTAAGCTCATTGAAGCTGACCCTTCTGAAGTCAAGGGTTTTAGCCTTGGTGTGAGCCCTTGACACCCTGCGTTGGATAGTAAAATCCAGCAGGTGATGATTGCTATTGCCCAGGTGGTCAAGGACCTGAAGTCCCCTCACCAGGTCATCCCCCATGGCCAGGACCAGGTCCAGCAAGGCATTACCTCTAGTGGGGCTGTGCACTTCCTGGATAAGGTGAAGGTCCTGTAATACAGCCAGGAACCTACGTGAGTGGTCAGACCTGGCTGTCTGCTCCTCCCAGCAAATGTCTGGGTAGTTTAGGACACCCATGACAATAACATCCTTTGACCTAACCACCTCCATAAGCTGACTGGAGAAGCCCTGGTCCAGTTCTTCCCCCTGGTTGGGTGGTCTGTAGTAGACACCTACCGTAAGGTCCCTTTCGCCATGCCCCCCTTGTAGTTTGACCCATAGTGTCTCTGCCCAACCTTCCTGTAACCCGAAGCTAATCCTTGATGATATGAGGTGCTCTTTGACATAAAGCGCAACCCCACCCCCCCACCTTTCCTCTCTGTCCTGTCTTTTCTATATAGGGTATATCCCCAAATGCCCACTGCCCAGTCATAGGTAGGGTCCCACCAGGTTTCTGTGAGCCCTACTAAGTCTGGGTTCTTCCTTGCAATCAGGAGGCACAGTTCCTCCTGCTTACTCCCCATACTACGAGCATTAGTGTAGAGGCACTTGAGGCCTCCTGAGGGTGTACGTGCCTCCCCCCCACTCCCTGGACAGTTGTGGCCCCCTACTCCCAGGACGTCGATCTTACCTGGGCTTCCCTTCCACTTGTCACCCTGCATGCTGGTGAAGCGTGCTCTCCACTCAAAGTGGCCCTTTCCCCCAGCAAAGCTAGTTTAAAGCCCACCATATAAGAACAGCCAACCTAGAGGAAAAGATACGTCTGCCCTTAGGGGAGAGGTGAAGCCCATCCCACCCCAGCATGCCCTCCGTACAAAAACATGGGCTGTTGTCAAAAAACCCGAAGCCTGCCTCATGGCACCAGCTCCAAAGCCACCGGTTAACCATGTCAATGCAGGCCTCATGATGCCTACCCCGTCCACTTACCGGGAAAATGGAGGAGAATACCATCTGGGTTACCGTCTTCTTCAGTTGGTGTCCCAAGGCCTTGTAGTCCTCCATGATGTTATCCAGCGTGCCCTTGGATGCATCATTTGTACCCACATAGACCACAACCAGTGGGTAGTAGTCGGAGGGCTTGGTGATTTTAGGGATGGTCTCTGTGATGTTGCAAACCCTCGCTCTGGGCATGCAGCAAACCTGCCATGACCAGGGCTCCGAGCGACAGATTGGACCATCAGTTCCCCTCAGGATGGAGTCCCCGATGACCAGAACTTTATTTCTCCTCCTTCTCGGGATGTGCCTCTTCTGAGCCAGTGATGTAGGTCGGGCTGCTTCAGTTTCTCTGGGGACCTGTTCTTCTGCCTCCTCCTCCAGGGGGCCAGGGCTGCATACCTGTTCCCGAGGGGTGTCTGGGGAGCAGACGCAACAGTTGTACAAGCTGCCCTGGCCTTGACAGGAACCTGCTGCCACCAATTAGTTGGGCATTGCGCATGCAGGGTCTCTCTGGTGGATTCCTGTCCCTGCAGAGAATGGAAATACATAACAATTTCATCCTCCACTGCTCGGATCAACTGCAGCATGCTCACCTCAGCCTGGAGCTCTGCCACCTGCCCCTCCAGACCCTGAAGATGCTCACAAGAGGGGCAGGCAGGGGAGTCACCAGACCTCAGTCCCACCCCCGGGGATCCCACCCAGCCATCCCCACAGCTCGGGGGCAGGTGGTTGCCAGGCCCCCCCAAGGGCCCTGTCTAGGTGGAAGACTCAGAGGAGCCCTGGAAGGGCAGCACCACTGGGGCAGGGCCCCTGGCAGCACTGCAAGTTGTCACCATGGCTCACGGATAGTTCTTACCTCTCTCCTTGCTGGTGGAGCCTCCTCCCTCCTGAGGAAGACTCTCTTGCTTCCCTGCCTGCTTCTGCCTGTGCAAATGCCAGTGCAAACGCCAGCACGCCCTTACAAAGCGTGCCTGTTTGAGCGCTCTGTTTGTGCATGGCTCAGGAGTGCAGTTCCCTGCCTGGCTCAGCAAAGAGGGATCTGGGGGCTTCCCCTCTGGATCCTCTGCAGCTGTGCCGGCTCCTGCCCCACTTACCTTTGGGGGATCAGCTGCTGCTGCCCCCACTGTTGCTTCTCAGCCTCTGCCACTTAAGGTGCGTTGCAGGGGCCCCACGTGTGCTGAGAGCCCGCACATGTGCCCAGTCAGCCTCCTCTCCCTCCTTCAGCACCCAACTGCTGAAGAATGTGCACAAGCCTTAATCTGTTCTAAAAAATAAGTAGATGATAAAGAGTGTCTTCCTTGAGATGTTGACTTCCCTGCTTCATTCACTCAATAGTGTATGTGAGGTAGAAAGTACTCTAGGCATAGGTCATAAGGACCTTGAAAATGAAGGCAGTTTATCCTCTGACATGAGAAAGTAGAGGTGTCAGATAAGAGGTGTAAAGAGAGGTGCGATACATTAAAAACGACAACCATGGGGAATTATCCTTGCAGTGACTACATGAATGTATTGATAGTATTTATCAAGGCCAGAAAATAGGATGTTGCAGTAACTAAGAAATGAAATGAGTCTGAATGATAGTTTTAGCCTTATGCATGGCCAGGTGAAGTTACCCTTAGATATATTACCATATTTACTCAATTAGAAAACAAGATTTTTTCCCCCATTTAACGTGGAAAAAAGGCCCTTGCCTTACAAGCGAGTATGGAGTGGGGGGGTAGGGGGTGACAGGCTGCAGCTGTGGAATATAAAGTTTCTGTGTATAGAATCTAATTACTGGGGAGTTGTTTTAAATTTGGGGTCAAAGATTCATAGATTATAAGGCTAGAAGGGATCTTGAAAGATCATCAGGTCCAGCCCCCTGCACCAGGCAGAAAAGACAGCTGGGGTCAGGTGAGGTCATCTTGTATTCAGATATGGTATATAGAATCAGTGAAATTTAGACACAGTCTGAGATTTCAGTTTGTGTAAAGTCAGAGAAGCAGATCTCTGACACATCAGCATAGCAATGATAATTGAATTTGTCTTGTAGAGTGTGACAGGGGCAAGCTTTCACGCCTGGTGCAAGCACGGGCCTGCCTCCTGTCTACGGGCCAATGGCCCACCTCACTCATCTGCCACACCTTGATGTAATAGTATTGAGTTGTTAATTAGGCGGGAGGCTGCCCATTCTGAACCCCGATGTTTAGGGAGGTATCCACAGCTCCGTTCCACACCTACACTGAGGCCCAAGCCTCATAGATGGCAACCCCTGCAGCTAAACTCAGCTGTTCCCTTTGCCCATTAGCTGTAGTCCCCTCTCTAGGACCTTCTGCTCCCCCTTAGGCTCTGGCCCCATCTCAGGCCAGTCAGGACCCTGAGCTTCTTTGCTCTGTGGGCATCCCTCACAGTTTGCCCCTGGCCCTTTTGACCCCTGTCTGGGTCCTGGCCCCAGCATGGACCAGTCGGGTACCTTGGGTCAGATCTAAGCTGCATGCCTACTTGCAGGGTTCAGGGGTCCCCTGGCTCAGGTGCTTTACAAAGCGTACCTGGCCCCGCAGGATCATTCACCCCAGCCGGCTCAGGTGGTTCAAGATGCTGACCTTCCCTTCCCTGCATTAAATAACCCACCCAAAGGTGAGGGCTGGGGTTAAGGTGCCCCAATCCACCTTACACCAGGGAGATGATCACTCCTGGCATTTATATGGGCACTGCCATGCCACCAGCAGTCCCACCAGGCCTTCCTGCCTTGGCAGGGTTCAGTTTTATGTCATGCCCAGGACCAATGAGGCCTCCAAGCCAGCCCCATAGCTTCACCGTAAGTGTTCCTGGCAGAGCTCAGCAGAGAGATGTTTCTCTTCTGGTGGCTAATCATGAACTGCCCTCAGCTCAGGGAGCTGGGCCTTAAAATGGCCACCGTGACAGCTGAAAATTATGTCTATGTGATAATTTGCTTTCTGAAGACTCTATGAAGATTAGACCAAGTGTTTTTTCTGTCATTTGTTAAATATTAAGCTATATGTTGTTGCTAAGAGCCTGATTAAAGTTTAAGACATATCAAGGCCTTGTGGCATAGTTAAAATTAACCTTATCAAAGGAATGCAAGGCTTGTACTACTATTGGTCAGTCTAAGGACAGTTGAAATAAAAAGAATCTGAATTGCTGTAACTTATCAGCACAGCTCAGAAATTATAAATTGGCTGGCACACACGGAAATCATTCAGAA
Source organism: Alligator mississippiensis (assembly GCF_030867095.1). Classification (NCBI taxonomy): domain Eukaryota; kingdom Metazoa; phylum Chordata; order Crocodylia; family Alligatoridae; genus Alligator; species Alligator mississippiensis. The sequence goes on from NC_081824.1 coordinate 40,223,207, forward strand.
GGAAGATACAGCTCTGTGAAAGGGATTAATTAGCTGTTAACCGGATCAGTTGGCCTGTGAATCTCGAGGAGCCCAAGAACTGAATACCAGGGTCCTTCCCAGTACCTCTCGGACAACGCTGATTAGGGACACCTGACTTCACTGAGCTTTGTGGAAAGAGAAATTTGTTGTATATCAGGCATCAAAGGGGACTGCTGATAAGTTGCCAACGTAAATTATTATTGTCTGTCATTATCTGTCTTAGTATACTACACGTAGTCGTGTTTTTGTTAAGTCAATAAAACTTTCTTACCTTTCTACCCCTGACCAGACTCTTAGTCAATCCCAAACCCTCCGCAGGTGGCTGGAACAGCCCACCCTAATCAGGCACCTGCCCCTTCCTGGCCCAGTCCTTAAAATGGCAGCACTACCAGTGTCCTGCCACACAGAGGAGATTATCTGTAGTTATATGTGTGTAGGTGAGATTGCACGTAAAACCTAGAAGGTTTTCTTTGGCAGTCACCAGTTTACTGTTGCAAAGCTTGCTCACCAGTGGAAAGGGGACATTGGCACAGCCATGCAACAGGCACAATACATATTTTCTGGTGTATTTACAATACAGAATTTGAATCACATCTGATCTGAGACATTTGAATGTAGGTTTATGCATTTCTCCCCATTGAGATAATATATTTTTTTAAACCAGTAACCAAATAGATATGAGTCTGGGTCTTTCTGGTGTCTTTTGTAGTAAGGAGATCAAAGTTTATGGCCAAGGACTAGGGGAGAAAAGAGGCATGGAAAAAAGGATTTATGACAAATTTGTTTGAAAATATGCCACACAACAAATCTGATTTGCTGTGTGAACAATTCTATTCATACTATGAACATCCCTCTAAGTAATTTTGTGTTTACAAAAATGTTTGTGGAAACAGACTATTGCAGGCTATGAAAATATGACTTCAGTTAAATATTTCTTCTGGGATTGTATATCTCCATCTTCACATCTCTTTGTGGCTTTGGGAGTCATCCAATCAGGGGATAGACAATTAGCATCTGTCTCAGATGACCACTAATATATGACTAAAATAGTTTCACATAAACTATTTAGTAAGTGATTTCAGATAAAAATGTGTGTGACCCAGTCTGTTTGTGAACAGTTCTGAGAAAAAAAAGGAGTGGGGGGAGGAATTTGTCAAACAGACTTTTTCAGCAAACAGTGCTTCTAGTATTAGGTAAACTATTTCCACCAAAGGAAATGCATTTACATCCAGAAAAATGTCATGACCGTAATTCAAATCTTACTATAAGAACTGTCTTTTTCCTTCTTGTTCTGTTATGTATTTCTGAGGTTTCATTACATTTTCACTGTAAAACACTGTTCACTTTCAATCTGGGATTTATTATAGAGATTAAGATTTTGGAAGCTAACAACATGCCTTATTCTTCAGAATTCAAAGGGATGCAGTGTTTTATTGTACCCTGGATCCTCCTTTACAAGTGGTGGCAACATTAACTACCATGGGCTCCTAAGTCTCGGGGTGCAAGTTAATGCACTCATCACTCTCTACTCTGCCACTGATATACATCTCCAATGGGACTGTGTACACTGGAATTTGGTGGTGGACCTCACCCCTGCTTATCCTACCCGCAAACTTCCAGAGCCTCCTGGAGGCCTATGGGCCAGATGATACAGCTTTGTGAGCTAAATCTTTGACAGCCTTGTTTTATTTTATTCCACCTGTTGTGCCCCAGAATCATACCTGATCTACATTTTCTGGGAAGATTTACAGGTATTTTTGCATGAAGAACATGAATGCCACCCAAACTATGGAATAATTACAAGGTGCCACTTTCACCACAGGAAGCAAGTTGTTTCCATATTGCCTATGGTCTGGGATCAAAAAAAATCAGTGTACTGTATTTCCCTTAACCACTGGAGTAACCAGTGAGATTTACCTGTCAGTTCAAAAGTCCCCATCAATAAGTATAAGAGAACAATGAAAATGCCTCAGGTAAAATTTCTGCATGTTATCAAATGTAAAAGAGAAGATAAGTTTAGAAAAGAATGAATGCAGTGTGCCAATCAAATCAAGGCACTTGAAAACAATTCTCCATGGAAACAGAGAGACTGATTTGCAGAGGGCCTGAGCACCGTGAGCTCGGGGTGCATTCAGAATTATTAAATAAAAAGAGCAAAACAATACAACACTTTGTTATATTGGTGTCAATCTACCAATAATCCTGCAAACCCCTCTAGGGTTAGTCTAGATATACATGCAGTAACTCAGAACACAATTTTGCCTTAAATATTTTGTCATAAATATATCTGTTGCAATATTTTCTCCTTTGCTTTCGAGAAAAGATACCATGCTATTTTCATAGCAAGGTTGGCATGAAAAGATGGTTCCCTGGTATCTAGTGAGCCTTAGTACTTGCACCTACTAGCTTGAAGGGATACTGTCTTGGAGTATTGCCAGAGTCCGCAGTGAACAAGGAATAAAGCATTTGCCTTTGCTTTAAGAGATATTTTAACATAAATGAAACAACCGTCAGTTTCTCCATTAGCATATTCCATAACTGTAAAGAAGTTTTAAAATTGTAAAAAATGTATCCTTAAAAATATGCAGTCAGCCCCTTTGTAGGGGCCTACTCATTATGATCAAATTGATGAACTTTAGGAAAAGGTGTGACCTTTCGGGAAATGCTGCACACACACAACTCTCAACAACCTTCAACATTTTCACTTAAAACATAAAAAGATACTTTAGTGTCTCTTAATTTCCTGCAGTTTAAAACATTTCAAACTGATTTTAGATCAATTACTATCTTCATGAACCAAGATCTATCTGTACTAAGTGCTACATGTTGCCCATAGTGTAGATGACAGAGCCAAAGAACAAGGAAGGAGGTGCTGGAAAAGAACTATCACCCTTGCTTGGCAGCCGGATAGCATCTTCTGCAGATGTCCTCTCATTATGGTGATTTGCCATGGAACAATCCTTCAAAACCAGCTAACATTATTCTTTGGCTTATGCCTTAGGAGGACAGCAGAGATCAGAGGCAATGTGTGTGTGTGGGGGGGGAACACAAGGGGGCATGTGACCCCCCCTGAGATTGACTCCTGCTGAAGTCACCACTGGCTTCTGTGGGCGGTGCCCCCCCTCCCCCCCCGCCACCAACACAGCCCGCAGCAGCTGTGGGTGGTCCCTGTTCAATGATACTCACGACCCCCAACCCCTGCTGCTGACACCACCGGCAGTGGCTGTGGACGGTCCCCCCTCACCGCTTGCCACCACCGACATTGCCAGTGGTGGTGGCAGGTGGTCCCCGCTCACCACCATGGTGCCCACCCCAGTCGCAGGAGACACCAGTCATTCATGGCAGAGATCATCCAGTGATTCAGGGGGATGAGTCTAGATTAGAGAGAGTTCAATTGTGGCATGAAGAAGACAGGACACTATACACTGGGGAGGAAGGGGAGGAAGCATATTGCTTGGAAGCCTAAGTTTATATCATTTTGAAAAAATGAGTGCAGCATTTTAAAAGAATTAATCTGCTGTAGATACAGAAGCAGATTTTTATCTAGCAGCCAGGGTTATGTCATCTGTCTTCTTGGAAAATTGTTTCACAATTAGAAGATAAAATCAAATTGCTTCATAACTGCAGGGAGAATCCCTGGGTGAGGAGACATAAATGTTAGCATTCTAGTCCAGAGTCAGGATTTTATTTAAGAGACAGTAAACTGTGCAGTCATTGCCCCCTTCACAAAGGTTTGAGATCTGCTTCAGGTTCTTAAGTGCACTCCCTTCCCTGAGTAGAGAATACTGAATTAGTATTACTGCCAGGAGAGTACTTCTCACTTTTGAGGTTCACCCCTATACCACCCTGCAGCAACAAGAAGAACTGGATGCCTCTAAGTCGGCAGGCCTGGATGAGGTCCATCTGAGGGTGCTGAAGGCACTGGCTGACATCATTGCAGAGCCACTGGCGGGAATATTTGAACGCTCGTGGCACACAGGCCAAGTCCCGGAGGACTGGAAAAGGGCTAACGTGGTCCCCATTTTCAAAAAGGGGAGGAAGGAGGACCCGGGCAACTATAGGCCAGTCAGTCTCACCTCCATCTTTGGTAAAGTCTTTGAAAAAATTATCAAAGCTCACATTTGTGAGAGCCCGGCAGGGCAAATTATGCTGAGGGGAAACCAGCATGGGTTTGTGGCGGGTAGATCGTGCCTGACCAATCTAGTCTCTTTCTATGACCAGGTTACGAAACGCCTGCACACAGGAGGAGGGGTGGATGTCGTATACTTAGACTTCAGGAAGGCCTTCGATACAGTATCCCACCCCATACTGGTGAACAAGTTAAGAGGCTGTGATGTGGATAACTACACAGTCCGGTGGGTGGCGAATTGGTTAGAGGGTCGCACCCAGAGAGTCGTGGTGGATGGGTCGGTCTCGACCTGGAAGGGTGTGGGCAGTGGGGTCCTGCAGGGCTCGGTCCTTGGACCGATACTCTTTAATGTCTTCATCAGTGACTTGGACGAGGGAGTCAAATGTACTCTGTCCAAGTTTGCAGATGACACAAAGCTATGGGGAGAAGTGGACACGCCGGAGGGCAGGGAACAGCTGCAGGCAGACCTGGATAGGTTGGACAAGTGGGCAGAAAACAACAGGATGCAGTTCAACAAGGAGAAATGCAAAGTGCTGCACCTAGGGAGGAAAAATGTCTAGCACACCTACAGCCTAGGGAATGACCTGCTGGGTGGCACAGAGGTGGAAAGGGATCTTGGAGTCCTAGTGGACTCCAAGATGAACATGAGCCAGCAGTGTGACGAAGCCATCAGAAAAGCCAGTGGCACTTTATCGTGCATCAGCAGATGCATGACGAATAGGTCCAAGGAGGTGATACTTCCCCTCTATAGGGCGCTGGTCAGACCGCAGTTGGAGTACTGCGTGCAATTCTGGGCGCCACACTTCAAGAAGGATGCGGATAACCTGGAGAGGGTCCAGAGAAGGGCAACTCGTATGGTCAAGAGCCTGCAGACCAAGCCCTACGAGGAGAGACTAGAGAAACTGGACCTTTTCAGCCTCCGCAAGAGAAGGTTGAGAGGCGACCTTGTGGCTGCCTATAAGTTCATCACGGGGGCACAGAAGGGAATTGGTGAGTATTTATTCACCAAGGCGCCCCCGGGGGTTACAAGAAACAATGGCCACAAGCTAGCAGAGAGCAGATTTAGATTGGACATTAGGAAGAACTTCTTCACAGTTCGAGTAGCCAAGGTCTGGAACGGGCTCCCAAGGGAGGTGGTGCTCTCCCCTACCCTGGGGGTCTTCAAGAGGAGGTTAGATGAGTATCTAGCTGGGGTCATCTAGACCCAGCACTCTTTCCTGCTTATGCAGGGGGTCGGACTCGATGATCTATTGAGGTCCCTTCCGACCCTAACATCTATGAATCTATGAATCTAAGAAGGCTCCATCCTGTTCTGTTAATACAACTTCTCAATCACCAAGTGGATTTCCCACCACCAACAGTATCTACACCATGACACAACACAAGCTTCTTCTGCAGCCAATTAAGGATTTTCGCTCCCCTGTCAGAGGGGCAGTAGCAAGGGTGTGAGGGAAGGGAAACTTATTTTTTATACCCTCAAGAGTAGCAGTAGTCTTTCCAAATCACTTCTCTTTTACCCTGATAAGACAAGAATGATAGTAAACTTGCAGCTCATGTGAAACAGAGCCTCATGGAAGATACCTTGGCTATCAACAGTGAGCATCCAGTTGTATCTAGGTATGGAGTATATCACCAAAAAAAGTTAGATCTTCAGTTCAGTTTCAAAATGAGCACAGAATGGAGTAGAATCTTATCTGAAACTTTTCTAATTAGACAAATGAATAAGATCTACCTCAGGTTGAGGCAGCCAAGACCCTCCTAGATACTAGATTGTGGGTGTATCTACATGAGACATTTACTATAGAGTAGAATAATTAGCTCCACAGCAAAACCTTGGTGTGTACATGTTTACCTCTATTAAAGCTCAGTAAACTGATAAACACTGCAGTAGAACAGTACTTATCAATGCAAGTACTATCCAATGGCAGCATGATTTAGTGTGCTGCAATGCATGTGTAGACATTGATAGGGCTGGCTGGGGCACAAGGGTGCTTCAGTGCAGGCGCTGCCTGCTGACTAGCCCCACCCTGAAACAACCTTGTGCCCCAGTCAACCCCTCTGCTGCATGTTGAACCAGATTGGAGCAGTCCTAGGCTAGCAAGCTGATCCCCAGGGCTCCCTGCTAGCCAGGGCTGTCTGCCCTGGCTTAACATGTTGTGGTCCCTGGCACCCATGTAAACATGGCACCTGAGAGCAATAAACTCCTGCAGAAACTGTGCTGAAGTTTATTCAATTGCATTAATATCACATGTAAATGCATCCAGTGAGTCTAAAGTTAGCTTGGGTTATACACTACCTTACAGTCACTTATCCTGACTTAGGAGCATGTCTTTCATTGAGAATTTAGGAAAATTAATGGTTTTGGTGATAATTTTAACTATTTAACTGTCATCTGACATTCTTTCAAGACAGGAAAATCATCTAATGTACCACAAAGTAACTACTCTGTTCGATATACTTATTTATTTTTTTACTTATTTATTTATACTTGTGAAAGACTTGTGGGTCTTTCACAAGTCCCATGGGATGCCCCTGCCCATTTTGGGACAGGGACGCCTGAGTGAGGGTGGTTCCTTGCCCTCCATCAATGCTGACCTCATGAAGGAACACCTTGAGAGGATGGACACCTTCAAGTCAGCTGTCCCTGACAATTTACACCCCAGAGTACTCAAGGAGCTGGCCTGCATCATAGTTCAGCCCCTGGCATGGATCTTCAAGAGCTCCTGGTGCTCTGGCAAAGTGCCCAATGATTGGAAGAAGGCCAATGTGGTGCCTATCTTCAAGAAATGGAGGAAAGTGGATCCAGCAAACTACAGGCCCATCATCCTGACCTCTATCCCGGGGAAGGTCTTAGAAAAGATTATTAAAGAGGCCATTTTTAATGGACTGGCCAATGACAACACCCTGAGGGATAGCCAGCATGGATTTGTTGCAGGTAGGTCATGCTTGACCAATCTCATTTCCTTTTATGACCAGGTGACTTATCACCTGGACAAGGGGAAGAGATTGATGTCATATATCTTTGACTTTAAAAAAGCCTTTGATCTGGTATCCCATGATCACCTCTTGGCAAAACTGGCCAACTGCAGCCTTGGGTCCACCACAATCTGCTGGCTAGGGAATTGGCTCTGTGGTCAGACCTAGAGGGTGGTAGTTGACGGAAGTCAATCATCATGGTGCCCTGTAACCAGTGGGGTCCCACAAGGCTCTGTCCTTGGACCTATATTGTTCAACCTCTTCATTAATGATGTGGACATTGGAGTCAGAAGTGGACAGGCCAAGTTTGCCGATGACACCAAAGTTTGGGGTAAAGCATCCACACCTAAGGACAGCGGGGCAATCCAGGCTGACCTTGACAGGCTCAGGAAATCTGCGGATGAGAACCTGATGGTGTTTAATACCCAAAAATGCAAGGTTCTCCACCTTGGGAAGAAGAACCTACAGCATCCTTATAGGCTCGGCAGTGCTATCTATGCTGGCTAGACAAAAGGGACTGGGGGGTCACGACTGACCACAAGATGAACATGAGCCTTCAATGTGATGCTGCGGCTAGTAAAGCAAACAAAACACTGGGTTGCATCCATGGATGCTTCTCAAGCAAATCCCAGGATGTCATTCTCCCATTGTACTCGGCCTTGTTGAGGCTGCAGCTGGAGTACTGCATCCAGTTTTGGGCTCCACAGTTCAAAAAGGATGTGGAGAAGCTTGAGAGAGTCCAGAGAAGAGCCACGCGCATGATCAGAGGTCAGGAAAACAGACCTTATGATGAGAGGCTGAGAGCTATGGGACTCTTCAGCCTGGAAAAGTGCAGGCTCAGGGGCGATCTGATGGCCACCTGTAAGTTTATTAGGGGTGACCACCAGGATCTGGGGGAACATTTGTTCACCAGAGTGCCCCAAGGGATGACAAGGTCAAACAGTTATTAACTCCTGCAAGACCATTTCAGGCTGGACATAAGGCAGAACTTCTTTACTGTCTGAGCTCCCAAGGTCTGGAATAGCCTGCCACTGAAGATGGTTCAAGCACCTACTTTGAATGCCTTCAAGAGAAACCTGAAACCTTTTTCTTGCTGGGATTCTATGACCCCAGCTGACTTCCTGCCCCTGGGGACTGGACCCGATGATCTTCCAAGGTCCCTTATATCTCTAATGTCTATGAAATCTATTAAATATTTTAAATTATGACCCTCTACCTCCGTGTATTTATGTATTGTAAAACCAACATTCTGAAAGCATACTTCAAAGAGACTTTTTTTAAATCCATTTTAGGTTAAATGTTTGTGTTTCCCTGATAGGTAAAAGTAATTAAGTTAGCACTGCAATTTGTGTACTTGCAGAATTCAAGTATTTACTCTTCTGCCCTTTTCTATATGTGGATTGATACAGGTTGGTCTAAAAAGCTTCTTTAAAAAAAATCTATACAATCTTCTTTAATTCAACATTTTCTTAGAGTGTAAGGCCTGAAGGAACCATGATAATCGTTTAGTCTGACTTATTGTCTAACAAAGGTCAGAGAATTTTACCAGGTGGTTCCTGTATCAGGCCTATAACTTTTGACTGAGGTTAAACAGAATTTCCCAACCGGTGGTTTGCAAGCCAAAGGAGAACAGGCCAAGGAGTGGTTGTCAGGCACTGAAAATTTTGTTATAGTCTAAACAAAGGAAATGTTACTCCTAAAAAAACATCATTTTTCAAGCTTAGGCATTCTCTGCTAATATTTAATAATTTCATAGATTCCATAGACTTAGATTTCATAGACATTCGGGCTGAAAGGGACCCCAGAGGATCATCAAGTCCAGCCCCCTACCCCAGGGGCAAGAAATCAGCAGGGATCATAGGATCCCAGCAAGATAAACATCCAAATGTGTCTTGAAGGTGTTCAAAGTCGGTGCTTGAACCACCTCCAGTGGCAGTCTATTCCAAACCTTGGGGACTCAGACATTAAAGAAGTTCTTCCTTATGTCCAGTCAGAATCAGTTGCGGCAGAGTTTGTGACCATTCGATCTTGTCATCCTTTGGGGCACTCTGTTGAACAGACATTCCCCCATATCCTGGTGAGCACCCCTGATAAACTTATAGGTGGCCACCAGATCACCCCTGAGCCTGCGCTCTTCTAGGCTGAACAGCCTCATGGCTCTCAGCCTCTCATCATAAGGTCTGTTTTCCTGACCTCTGATCATGCGCGTGGCTCTCCTCTGCACTCTCTCAAGCTTCTCCACATCTTTTTTGAATTGTGGAGCCTAAGACTGGATGCAATACTCCAGCTGCAGCCTCACCAAGGCCGAGTACAATGGGAGAATGACATCTTGGGATTTGCTTGAGAAGCAGCTATGGATGCAAGCCAGCGTTTTGTTTGCTTTACTAGCCGCAGCATCACACTGAAGGCTCATGTTCATCTTGTGGTCAGTTGTGGCCCCTCAGTCTCTTTTGTCTAGCCAGCATAGATAGCACTGCTGAGCCTATAAGGATGCTGTGTGTTTTTCTTCCCAAGGTGGAGAACCTTGCATTTTTGGGTATTAAACACCATCAGGTTATCATCTGCAGATTTCCTGAGCCTGTCAAGATCTGCCTGGATCACCCTCCTGTCCTCCTGTTCTCTCCTCCGAATAATAATTAAATTAATACTATTATTTCTAATGTTACTAATATTATTTACTAATATTTGCCAAGTTAAATAGGCCTCTTCTGCAGTTTGTACTATTAGTTTTTTACTACAACAAAAGGAGGTGGACATATTTTTATTTTTAATAAGATGTTGCCTAACGAAAGTTTGAAATATGATGAGCTAAACTATGTAATTTGGAAAGATGTCTTTCTTTCAAGGCCAGGATGACCCCTACATACATTATCAACATAATAACATGTGATATGGGGCATGACATTTTGGTTGAAGTTTTCATTCCCTTTCCTGTTTTCTAAACCACAGTATAAAAAACTGAAATGTACTGTTGGTGTTTTTTCCTTTTAAAAAAATTCCTGTCAATTAACATCACACTGAATCAGGCATGGCTGATGGGGCTAGGGTGGTGTGGTCACTAAGGCCCACAATTGACAGCCCAGGTGTCACAAATTTGAGGCCATAGCTCACAACATTGCCTGTCAGAGTCCAATGGATCTGCATATGCTGCTAAATACCTTGTCACAAGAATGTGAAAATGCAAAGGAAAGGTTTTGCTGAAGATGTTGTTAAACCCTTTTGGCAATTTCCAGTTTAGATGTTTACTGATGATTCTAGTCTTCAGTAGTTCTTACCTGCTGTATTGGTCTAAGGAATCCTTCTTCCTAAGTGCTACTTTTCAAATTCTTCATGATTTAATTTCCCTACCCTCAAAAACACTCATAAACGTAGCATTCAGAAAATCAGTTGCCTTTGGGCTGAGAACTTGTGTATTAAGTCTGAGTCCACAGCATATTTTTACAACTACGTTTTTTTAGAAGCCAGACTAATAGATTTATTATAGCACCACTGATAGAATGTTCACTATTGCAACGCCAGAAAAGGCTGCTACTATACATGTAAAATATTCCTGAAATAAATAAATAATTAGCTTCCCACTTGAGACTCTGTGGAGTACAGATAAATGAAGTCATAAACTGAAATAAAGTGAACCTGAAACACATTTTTATGCCTGATGCAGGCAAAACTGGAAAATTCAAAAGAAGTGGGAATCACTAGGATTAGGTTTGAAGAATACTTCAGTGTACTTCTTCTAATCCATCCAAATAAATTGTTAATTCCTCACCTACTTTTAACTAAAGTTTTTTCTGCTGTTTGATGCCATTCATCTACAGTGCATAATGGAACAAATCCTGCCCATCTTACTCAGATGAATATCCCAAGGAAGTTTCAAATTAAGTTCTAATGGATTTTGTAAATTAATGTCTCACTGGCATTAGAGAGTGGTTCACTGAATGAGGTCACATCATTCATTAAATTCATTTTCTATCTGCTATGGGCCAAATTATATAAAAGAAAACAGAATCCATCCACATCGTGTTGTGAGATTTTGCATAAATCAAACAAATCACAAGCAAACAACACAATTGAGCCTTCCCCTTAACAAAGTCCATGCACTCCATCAAGCCTGCCAAAAAGGTAACACATTGTCAATCCAGAAACTGAGACAAAAGCAGGTACTTAAACTATACTGCAAATAGTGATCCAGTTCTGGTAACATGAACTGGCAATACAAGGTAATAGCTAGAAAAAGATGTTTAGAGGTTTATTTTTAGGAATTGGCTTGCTGGTAAGGTAGATATGCATTATAACAGTGGTTCTCAATTTTTTTTTTCATGGACCACTTGAATATTGCTGAGGGTCTCAGCAGACCACTTAATAAACTTTTTTTTTTGTTCTACAAATCAAAGCACACAACTCATATTTCAATATTAGTAGTCTTACCTTACAAGTGGAGATATTCTCAAGTGTTCCACAACCTTTCTGTGAACCACCTGAAGGCAGCTCATGGACCAGTAGTGGTCCGCAGACCACAGTTTTAGAATCTCTGCATTAGAACAATGGGCCAGGGGAATGGCAAGGGTTATTGGTTTCTAAAAGCCTAGTTGTAACAAAGTTTCCTTCAGTACCCACTGTGTCTGGAGCAGGCATAAACAATCTGGGCAATTTTCAGTGTACCTATAACAGAGATAAGGGACTCTGCAGCTTTGGCACCAGGTCACAGTGCACAACTGCAAAGCCCTTGGGATTTCTGATTTTGGTGGACAGAACAAATTAGGAGGGCAGGGCATGCCCAAATTAAGACAATGGTAAATGACTCAATTAAGATGTGTGCATGTGATGGGATTGTTGGAACAAAGGAATATGCTGACAAAACAAAACATGGATAGTATGACAACTATAGGGAAATCAATCAATGATACTCAGAGATGAAAAGTCAGTAGAAGAGTGAAAGAATACAAAAGGAGGGATTTCAAAGCATAAAACAGTCCCCAAGGGGGGAGCCCAAGGCCACCAGGTGCAGAGGGCACACCACTAGCTCATCTCACCCACCCCTCTGGGGGTGAGGTGGGCCTTGGCCCTTGACCTCCAAACTGCTGACTGCTGACATTCAAGAAAGAATGACAGCATAAAGCTTGCATACAGGCCAGATGTACCTTACCTTCATGAACCTTATGACTGGTAGACATAGAATTGGGACAGGGGGGTGGTATTTTGTCTGCCTTGTCTTCATTATTCTTATCTGCTATCACTGTGCATCAATAAAATTTACCTATTATCAAATGGTAGAAGTCATGGTTGGTCTGATGGTTTGGGTCCACCCAGAACAAGGTGTCTAGGTCACAAATCATTGCCAACACAAGGGTGTTGGAAACCAGAGTATCCTCTCAAAAAGAGGGACATGAGATTTAATCAGAGTACCAAAAGGATCTCATTTTGGTGGAAGCATTATGGGTAGGCTTGAGTGATGTAATGTGACTATTTGGGAAACCACTGAGGAGATGGTATCCACTGCAACAGATGTCCATGGTGTGGAGCATGAATTTGGAAATATAGATAAATAAGAAAAAAAATTTTGAAGCTGCTGTTGTGGAAAAACCAGAAATGTTTAGCAAAGTTAGTGACAAGGAAAAGGAAAGAAAACGTACATAACATGGCAACATATTGTTACCCAGAGAGTTCTTTTCATCACTCAGGAATGTTTAGAAAGAACAAAACTGTAAGCATAACTTTCCTAAAACTTATTTAAATATGAATTTAATTGAAAAAGGAAAAATTAACTCAGTTAGATTAGATTGAGTTGCTGCTTAACATAAAGTTCCATTCAGACATCTTTCTGTCTGTAAAAAACAGGAATGAGCATTGTCTTCCAAGACTGATTATCCTGGCCAGTAACATAATAGTTCAGTGAATACATCAGCCAAACATCGGTTGCTATAAAGCAGTGGAGTAATCAACCCCTTAGGGAGGAACTGTGGAATAGGAGTGTATATTAGAGATGATAAATTTATGAAAAATCAACAGGATGGAGGCAGATTATTCAATGCCGTTTCTTCAAGTGACTCTCGGAAAGCAATCTCTGTGCTAGCTAAGTGACCCATGGACTTCAGTGGGGCTCTACGTGAGGACAGAGGCATCTGTATGGAGTTAGTTTCAGGATCCAGGTCCAATGAAATAAATTAATAGGATCATTATTGATTCCAGTAACTGATCATTTCAGCAGGCAAATGTGCATGAATATGTCAGATAGGATTTGTTTGTCAATAATTGTTTCTTTAAACGGTCTCAGGTGCTTAAAATGAATTCACAGCTTGGCTTGAATGGCTACAGCAGGCAATTAACTATGAGAAAATGAAGTTGATCTTTCTGAAATAGCCCTCCCAGGAAGTTCTCAGCAGTATGAGAGATTTTCATAATGATGGACATTAGTTGGTGTGATTATTCCAGTGCATGGCATACAATCTTAATAAAATACTGTCATATGATTAATCACTGAGGAGCTGGAAGAAGGAGCCTAATACAATGCCAAGTTCTGTTGTCAGAATAATACAACTATAAATCCAGAACTTGTGTCCTTCAACCAATGAAATAACTCTAAATTCACAGTGGTTTAAATGAGAGCGGTGTTTGGCCAAATGGATGCCCAGCTTTGGCTTTGAGTCAGTAATACCATGTAATAAGAAAACTCCTTGTAATATTCAGCCTAGAAAACTGGATGTTCAAGAGAAAAGCAGACAATTAGACTGAAATACATTTGAAAATGAGGTCAGTCCCTTTTTTGGTAAAAAATGATTTACAACTGCAGAAGATCAGACTTGCACAGTGTAATGCAGATTTGAAATTCTGACCATCAGCTTTGTACTGGGCTTCTTGCTAAGAGAACTGTTTTCGGTATTAAAAAAAAAATAGGATGATGCTGGAAAGTTTTCAATTGCCAGAATGCCCAGGACATTTTTTTCCAGAGGTATTGAGGTTCTGGAAAAAACAGCTTTGCAAGGCACAAGGGAGGGGGTTCTGATGCTGATGTTTTTGGTTAACGGTTCTAAAACTTATGCCACTGTAGCCATGTCCAGACGAGTGCAGTGGTACCACATACCACACATTTAGGTGTTCTCTCTGCTGAAAGGTAGCAGCACAGGGGGGAGGGGAGTTGACTCTGGGAGATCCCAAGGTCAAAAAAAACCCACACAAAAAAAGTGGGGCAGCACACACGAGGATAATGCACCCTGCCCAAAGCCACTCGAAGCCTGCTGGATAGGCTCCAAGTGGCAGGTTTGCTACCTTGTTCAAAGCAGGAACATCCTCAACTAGAACATCCCAGCCAAGGCTTTGTCTAGGTGGGTCTTAAAAACCTCCAAGAATGGAGATTCCATGACCTGTCTGAGTAACCTGTTTCACTGCTTTACTACCCTGCTCATGAGAAAGTTCTTCCTAATATCTAACCTAAACTTCACTTGCTGCAACTTGAGACTGTTGCTCCTTGTTCTGTCATCTGCCATCACTGAGAACAGTCTAGCTCCATCCTCTTTGCAACCTCTTTCAGGTAGTTGAAGGCTGCTATTAAATCCGCGCCACCAACTTCTCAGTCTTCTCTTCTCCAGACTATATAAACATCAGAAGGACTTGAATTATTTAGTCTGGAGAAGAGGAGGGATTTGATGACAGTCTTCAAATACCTGACATGTATTTATAAAGAGGATGGTTATAGACCAAGAGTCAGCAACTTATAGCCTATAGGCTGCATCTGGTCCACAATGCAGTAGTGTAAGTAGGAGCAGGTGATTGATCACTGGCGCTGTCCTAGAAGAGGTGTTCCCAGGTCTCCTCCACCTGTGCATCCCCCTTCACTGTCCTGCTCTAGTTTTTCCACAGCTCTGCCTGCTGCCACCCCAGTTCTCCCTGCTGTTTTTCACATGACCCCACCTGTTTATAGCAGCCACAATTTCTCTTGCTGTTGAGTTTGCCACTGTAAGCATCTGGTGGCAAAGGGAATTGGCAAAGGTGTAAGGAGAAGCAGTAGCTGCAGTATAGGAGTGTGGGAATGCAACCCTTGGCAGAGAACAAGGAGGGATGAAGAGGCAGCAGGTGGCTTGGAGTGGCTGTGATGGTTGTGTCCCAAGAACTGGCCCGTCTTCAGACCCAGTTGCCTTTTTCTACCTTGCTGCTCCTTAAAGCTTGCCAACCCCTGTTATAGACTATTTTCTGTAGCTGCAGGGGACAGGGCAAATAATAACGGTCTTAAATTGCAAGAAAGGATATTTAGACTGGGTATTTAGAAGAACTTCTTAATCCTCAGGGTGGTTATGCCTTGGAATAAGTTACCTGGAGAGGTTGTGGAATCTTCATCCTTGGAACTTATTAAGAACAGGTTAGAAAGATACTTGTCTGGACTGGTTTAGATAGGGATGATTCTGCTTTGCACAGATGGTTGAACTATACCTTATATGGCGTATAACAGGGTAGAGTAAAAACTGGACCACTTACAGCTCTCAAAATGTCATCTCTAATGGCACTTTAGCAGCGAGACAGGCTGTTTTTAGTGGAGTCCTACTCATGCTTCAGTTCTTAGTCTAATGCTATTTAAAATGATCTAAATGATAAGAAATCTTTGTTGATATGATATACAGATAACACAAACATTGGCAAGGTAGTAAATAATGAGAGGATCTTTCTGCATTGCCTGGTTAAATGGTCACAACTGAACAAAGTGTATTTGAATGCAGCCACATGCAAGATCTATGATTCAAGAATGCAGGTTATATCTATAGATGAGAGCTGACATTCAGAGGACTGAGTCTGCAAACAGACATTAACTTTGTGCAGCCATTTTGCCACAGCAGCAAACCTAGTAATAATTTCTGATGCCTTTTAAATGTGGATATCTGCTTCTTTAGGACAAGAGAGTGCAGGGAGCCTGTGGCTGCCCCCAGTCTCCAGCCACCCCAGGCAGGAACTCCCTCAGCTTCAAGGGTTCAATCTTAGGGAAGGAGTGCCCCAGGTGCTAAAACCTGACTTAAGGCGCCTGCTTTCAACCAGAGGAAACTTTCATTTGCAGGTGCATCCCTCATGTTGGGGCACAGGCACATCTGCAAGTGCAGAAGGAGCTTCCAAAAGGGTTCTCCCCTCGGTGCCTGCAGACTGGGCATGCCAGGGGAATTCCTCTGCAGGAGATTCAAGTGTGGAGCGTTGAATTCCCTCTTGTGCTTGCACACGACACTTGCACCTGGGGCATGGCAGCAAGAGAAGTCCACCAGGTCCCAACATGCCTATCATACTTCCATGTCCCAGGTCAGGGCCAAATGTGCAAGTGAGGAGTGGGGGAACCCCATTGGAGTCTGTACCTCTTTGCTTGAATCCCCTGTAGAAAGATTTCCCTGACATGCCCAGACTGCAAGTCCAGAGCAAGGGATCCTTTTTGGGAGTTTGCCCTCTGCTTTGGTAGATGCATGCAGGGAGATGCCCCAGTGCCCTGACATGGGGTACATGTCTACAAGTGGGGGTTTCTCCCATTTGCAGACATGGCCCAGGACCCAGGCCCTTTTCACCCAGGACTGGGCTCCTGAAGACCCAGGAGGGGCAAGGGGTTAGCTCAGCAGTATTTCAGCCTCGACAGCATCTTTAGACGTCAGTGAAGCAGACCAGCTGGGCTGCAACCTACCACAGTCCAGCTGATAAGGCCTCAAAGAGGATTTCTGTTTCTAGCCTGAGTGGCCAATCAAGTAGCATTGGTAACATCGCTAGTTAGGCACTATGTTCTGGTCTGGTTTCTGAGCTTCAAGAATTATATGAAATACTGGAAAGAGCTCAAAGGAAACCCCACAAATATATTTTGAGGCCACAATAAAATTAATCTGAGATGGGGCTTTGCAAATCTTTGTTTATCAAAAAGAAGATTGAAATTTCCCCTCAGATCTGATTGGCAGGGAGCCTGGAATTAAGTGCTCATGGTTTCTCCCCAGGGCAATTGCTCAGAGTTCTTTGCATCTCTTGCTGCTTCTTGGTGCTGAGAGGACAGTTACCATGCAGGTGTGTAACTGAGACCAGCCACTAATGAGCCTCTTCACTTCTCTTGGATTTTATGGATCGCTTTTGAGGATTTAGTGAAGGCCTATGTGAGAGGTTTGATCATTAATTAGCACAAACATTTTTTATTTGTTTTCTCAAAAAATTGCCAAGTCTGAGCCGCTCTCCAGGAAAAATCATTTGTCAAATATTAGTTTAGCAGTGACCTAGATCAATAAGAGTGACTATGTATCACCTGCACTGTTTAGAAGATGAGAGCTTTTAAAGAGGAATTGCTTGAGTCCACGAAGCAGAGGAAAAAATCATCCAGTTCTTCCTCATGGGTTCTGGGTTTTGAGAAAAAAAACCATGAAGTCATATTTCAGATGTTTTTAACTCCACAGCAAGTATAAATTAAAGACTGCTGGGGCATCACTCAAGACCAAAATTCATAACAAAGATGAAGGCTTATAAACACTTGGACCAAAAATTAACTTGCCCAAAGTCATTAAAACACTTTTGAGTCCAGACAGAGGGTCTGTGCAACTGTGGTTCCTGGCATGTGTTTTGTCCTTGTGTCCTATCTAAAACAAACTCATAAAGCTAAACATGGGTTTATATTGAATTAGAAAATATTCTGCTCTCTACCTTACTTATCTTTGAAATTGCATATACTTATAAATCTATGGATGTTAAACAAATGGTAAAGTTATATAAAAAGCCATCTAGGAGATAGTTAAAATTATTGTACTTTTTGTAAAACAGATCAGAGGCCTTATAATTTATCTTCAGAGCCAAATGGAGTGACATTTTCATGACCCTCAAGGATGAAAGCAAATGGGAAAAAAATATTGTTTTAAACAATATCCTCTCCTTAAACATTAACTGTCATTTCACCAAGGCCAGAAAAACTAGCAGTAAGAGGCAAAAGAGAGAAAAAATCAAGACAGACTAAAACTTGATTAACACAAATTAATCCAGGGTTTTATAGTTTTCTTTTCAAAATTTTACCATCACTGATTCAGTAGTTTCAAAATTTCATAGTTGCCAGGGATTGGCAGGGACCTTACAAATCATAGGGTGCAGCCCTCCTGCACTTGGGCAGGAAAGACCATTGGGGTCAGATGACCCCAGCAAGATGACCATCAAGTAGTTAAGCTGAAAAATTTAAATTTGGCTTATTTTGTCTGTCTAGTTTGAAACACCTAGAGCATGATGCTGACTACTAGGAGCGAATGTAAGATTTTGAAAACAGCTGGATGCTCAATGCTGAATTTCACCTCTCGGTGCTGAAGAACTCACTGCACATGCTATACAATCAAAGAGAGGTGCAACTGCAAAACTGTACTCACACTGGATCTGCCCCTGCTGTTTTCCATAAAATAAAGTCAGAAGAACTTAAAGTGTCTCCAGTTGGGCAACTCCCAATTGAGTACCTGACATTAGTGGGCAGTTTAAGAAATGTTGGTTGGAAGGTCTGATCTTGCCACGTTCTTTAAGTGTCATTAACTTAAAATGCAAGGTGCCTTGATTTTTTACTGTTTTGACCCTCCTAGAGTCCTTTAGCTTTGTGCAAAGTGATGCAACATGGAAAAAAGGATGACCAGCTCAGTATATTAGTATTTAACACCTATTTTACATTGATACAATGGTTTCACAAAGTGCAAGAGAATGAAGAATCAGGCCTCCAGACTTCAGACTTTAGTCATCATTTTAATCCAGGGTGGGCAAAGCATTGGATAAAGCCTTGAGTTGGTTATCTCCTAATTCCTGAAACATTTACTACTTGAAATAATACTTTCGTGTGCATAACTGCTGTTTTGTTTTGTTTTGTTTTGTTTTGTTAGTAGCATTGAAGAATTAAGGTGGGAGAGAGTTTAGCATCAACCAAAATTTGAGGGTGGGTGAAGCTGTTTGGGGCAGACCAAAATATTTAATTAAATTTGAGCTTTTAAAAATTAAATGTAATAATAATACATTTAATAATCATTAATAATAAAATGTAAATGTAATAATTTTGGATAATGAAAATTTTAAGTAAAAACCTGAAATATTATTTTAAACTGGCAAAATTAATCCTTTTTCCCCACTGAAACAAATTTATCAACAACAATCTGGAAAATTCAACACATTCACAAGACATTTTGCTCAACATGAATCTGCATCATGAGTGACTGGTGCTTCCTGAATCTGGGGGGGCACCCGCAGAAGCCACGGTCGCCAGCGGCCCTGGCAGGGGGGCACTAGCCCTACCGACAGTATCAGTGTCGGCCACTGGGGGGGCATGTACCCACCCCCAGGCACCCCCTACCAGTCACCTATGATCTGCATTTTTTGATCAAAAAAATCACTCATTTCTAATAATCAGTGTCAGTGTCAGGTTTAATTTTGTATTGATTAAGGAACCCACATGAATGTCAGATTCTCAAATGATAATAGAGAACCAGTAAGCACTTCTGCTGATACAGGCTGGATTTTCTCATTGACTTAATGGAAGAAAACATTTATATGGGATGAAATCTTGATATACATTGATACAATTAGACCAAAATATCAGATAGTATTTATTCATAGTTTTGATGGTAGACTATTGTTATTTGTGAAACTTCTAAGTTTCATCAGCTATTTTGTCTGGTGTGAAAGAAGAAGCGTGGATGCGGCAAAAAGACCCGGTGAATGCTGCTTCCAGAGCCAATACCATATTAGGATAGAAGCTTCGAGACTTGAGTGAAGGGAAGAACCTGGTGCTTCAGCAAAAAAAGGAGCTGACAAAAAGTGAAAAAAAGGAAGAAAGAGGATCCCTAAGGGATCAGAAACTTACCTTAAGACTCCTCATAGCACCGAGGGAAAACGAAGCTCCGGGGGTGGGGGCAGATCCCCGAGGAGATAAACTGCGGGATGCGACAGACACTGTGGACCTACAAAAGTAAACAAAGAAAAGAAGTTTAATCTCTTAGCCTTGGAGATGGTGCCCGGTTGTACCCCAGGAGAATTCAAGACACCAGTCGAGTCTAAGGTAGAAAGTAGGCTCATTTATCATCTTGGCAAAGACAGTGTGCATAACAGGGTTTGAGGATAGAAGCCTGGAAAAAAAAAAAAAGGTTTTTTGAAAATGGACAGATAAGATAGAAGGAGACTTTGCTCATTAACACTAGACTCTGTTCAGCTTAGTTGGTGGTTATTGCATAAGGACTTTATATAAGTAGAATTATCAGAGTTGTTATTAGAGGTAAGGTTAAAGAAAAAAAGAAAAAAAAGAATGCGAAAGACTGTTTTTGCCTGAAAGTAAAGAAAATTGTACAGAGTGTTAAAAGGTAAAGATAAAGACAAGTTTGATCTGAATCCGACTAATTATCTATATCTTCAAGTGTGCAAATATCCAGAGAAGCGAGTGAGATAATTTACCCTTAGTGTTCATGAACCCCTAATAGAGACATAATTCAAATGAATGATTGACAAATAAAAAAAAAAGATAAGACGTAGCAACCCTCCTGACTAGTGACATCAAAAAAAATCTGAATATAATTATAACATCCAAGACGTGGCAGGCAGGAAAAGTTGGGACACCGGCGGTCCGTTAGGTGATTATATAGGGGTACGAGGTGACATCCTAAGCATGACCACCACACCTAGCTATCAAAATATTTCTTTTGCATCTAAGGGCCTCATTACACATTCATTTTAGGTGGCTCCTGGAGCTATTAAACTCTGGATTGTCCACACATTAATACCTGAAACTAGTTTTAAGCACATTTTAGGCGGCTTACAGTTATATCACTCCAGGGCAGGTTGATCTTTGATCCATGTTACTGAGTTTGTACTCCATTAATATGTGGCCATTTCTCACAGATGAGCTGCCCAAGTCGCAGTCCCCCAGAAACCCAGAATGCAGTGTCCCCTCCTCTACCCTCCTGTTCTGTGTGGACACATTTTCCACCCTCTGAACTGTACTGGGTGGGGTGGTTCTGGCACCAAGCCAACTCCCCTTTCTGCTCCTGGGGGTGTGAATGTCCCACTCCCCAGGGTATAATCCCATGTAAACAGCCTGCAGAGAACATGCCAGATAGCCAGGTTGCAGGGCATGAAGGGGTTCAGAAGTGGAGTCTAGCAGAAGTATGGGGGGGAGTGGAACAAGGAAGGGGCTGGGTCAGGTCCCCATGAACTGGGGGTCCTTTCCTGGGCCATGTGCAGTAGCTCCCCCAAAACCACCTTCCCTCACCATTCCCACATACCAGCCACCCTAGGAAGCATGACCAGCAACCCCCACACTCCAGTCCTAAATCCCAATTTATTAGAACATGAGACCTTATTTAATTTACTTCATTTTAATTTTTTTTTTTTTTACTTCTTTTTACTTTATCTTTCAGTGGCTGACTTCTTTACTTTACTTTGACTACCCTTCCCCCATCCCCATTTCCTCTCCACCTTCCATTTCATTACCTCCCCATATCCCATTAACTCTGCCTCCTGGTTTCGTGCCCCACCTCACTCCCTGTGCAACCCATCTCTCACACACACCTACTGAAAACAAGGATAGAAGCTTGCCCTAGCTCACTAGCCCTGTAGTGACAGCTGTAGCTCCCCATCCAGCCTCTGCTTGCTCACCCCCTGGTGGCAAGTCACAATTGTGCAGGTGGAGGACAGTCAGAGTGCTTGCTTTGGCAGTACATATACTAAAATTAAACTAAACTAATGAAGCTGATGTTAACATAGAGTGTACTAATAGTGAAATATAACCATGTTAGTCTTGTCCTGTAAGGAACTTGAAAACTCCATTTTTTCTCCTTCTGCTTGACATAAGTGAATGAACTCTGCATAGCCTTTATGTATGAGTGTGTATAAAAGGGTGAATGGTAAGAGAATGTCATAGAGCTGGGGAAAGAAGATTTAACTTTTTATGTAAGCAACAAGGCGCCAAATGTAAGTTACCACTCACTAAACTAATTAATGAATGACTGAAGAATCCCTTTTAGGCCTAGGGCAGAAAGAAGATAATGAGGAGAAGGAATGCAAGCATCCTGCCAGATGGACAGCAAGAACACTCCAAGGCTGAGATAAGCTGAAGACAAAAGAAGAACAACCGCAGAAACAGAAGCTGGGTATGGAAAAACCCCAAAGCACTGAAACAAAGGATGCCAATCCCTATAAAAGAACACTTTGAAAATGCCACATTGTGTGAATCTCTTTCTCTACTGCTGTTTCATCAGAGCATAGATGGATCTGTTCACCCTGGTCCAGCTGTTATCTTCAAATCATCATCGTCTCAGTAAGCCGGGGTTGGCCACCCTGGGCTGATATTGAACAACTATTGCTGGTAACTATATCTGGTGTGTGTGTGGATGAAATGGTTGTTTTGTGTATGTGGATGCCTGTGTGTAATGATGTATGTGATGATTTGTGTGTGTTGCTGTAAGTATAAATGGTGTGCCCGAACCGCTATGTCTAACTCATGTGATCAATAAATGTGGCACCTTGCCGTATCTCCCTTTTTAAAGTCTCGCTTGTGATTTGAACAATTGGCAAGTTGAGTAACAAGAGAAGGTTTGTAACCATAAGGTGTGACTGCTCCAAACCCAAGCTAGTACTAACACCAATCAACATTAGAGCAGCTTGAAGTGTAACACGCAGCAAGACCCTAAGAATATATTCACCAAGAATATCTTTTGAAATTTGATTAAACATGATATTAAAAAGTCTGAGCTGTTGGGAACAATTCTGCATTTGCAGCAAGGTGGAAAGAGTCATTCAACAGATCCTTTTCAGCTGACTATTCTGATTCTATGAATGTACAATTATACTGACACCAGATGTAGTCAGTCAGAACTGAGCTATGGGAACGGCAGTTTTATGCTTTTCTAGGTAACTTTTATCTTCCCATAAGTACAATAGCAAACCTTTGAGACATCTGCTCAAAGTATATTAAAATGGAATTTAGATATTTCATAACCAAAATCTTGGCTATACCATGTTATTATGTTATTATTTCATATTTTGACTCTTTGAACCAGAACAATTATTCACTTAGGAAAAATCTTTCAAACCAAGTATCTGTCCATTTTTGCTGTGAGAAAGCAAATGGATTTTTGCTTACTCTAAATATTCCAACTGATTAGTGATTCTCTTGTGAGAACAGTCTGAGAAAAATTCTCAGTTTCCACTCCATCGATCTCATGCATAACTGGTTTAATAACCTATCCACAAAACCAGTTTTAATTTGCTATTCTAATTCCTAGTTGGATAAGATACGTTTTCCATCACAGTGACACAAAGATGAAATAAGCCATAAGTCACTATTTGTTGCAGTTTAGGGTACCCAACAGGCACCTGTACTGTTTTGTAGAAAAAGTACCTGAAAACTTAAGCCTTCTCCTTCCAGTAAGGACTTTTATGTGCTATCTTTTTCTTTTCTAGGACAGAATCTATTGAAGACCTGTTCTTTGTTTTTTCTTTGGCAGGGATGCATTTAAAATGGAAACAATTAAGCCAAATACTGGTGTATTTGGGACATCTTCAACACAAAATTTGTTAGAAGAGAAATTTGTAACTATTTGTAACTATATTTTTAGTGAGTTATCTTGACCATTCATAGTATAGTGTAATTTCCCCTCTAGAGTTTCATTCACTGAATGCAAGTGTTCTGTTCTCAATGTCCTGCTGCTATAAACCTTTCAAGTGATTCAGTGAGCTTGAGCTGAAACAATTTATAATAAAATAGTACAAATTCTAGGCACTTCATTTGCTATGAAACTATTTTTGTGCTATTTTACTACTCCCCCCTTCCAACAATCAGATTATATATCAGAAAGTGGTCTTCATCTCTTATTAGTTCATACTTACTACTTGACTTTAGGGCTTTATTATGCAGTTCTAATAAAAAAAATATAGTTTTTACTTTAGTAGTGTTCACTGAAGGACTGGCCCTTATTCAGATAGGTAGGTTTCAAATATTAGGCAGTCACAAGAGAGCAGAGAGTAATTTCTAACAATGTCTTTCACATATGATAATAAATCATAGTCTTGTTAAAAAAACATCTGGATATTTTTTTAGTTTTAATCTTAAGCAATTTATCAAAGACTTCCTTGAAAATTTTACAGTTCCGATTCACATCAAAAGACAAAATCAGCTTATCCTATTACATGAACAGAAAGAACATGGAGAATACATTGTCGATAAATGATGAGTATCTGTGGCAACACTTCCTTCCTTCTCTAGAAGAAAGCTGCTGTTAAAATTTCAGAACAGATTATGAACAATTGGAAGAAAAGATCTCCAGAGTTTCTATAGTCACCATTTTTGTTCCCCCCACCCCTCCTCTAGAATTTTTGTGACAAGAACAAAACTGAGCAAAATAGCGAAAGGAAAATACTTTGAATGGGTAATTCTTACTAGAGAAAGATGTGACCTAAGGGTGACACTCAAATACTTTTCACTTTTTTGTATAAGAAAAAGTTGAAACAAGCCAGTAAAGCTTTGCTGATTAACATAATATTTTACTGGTGACATTTAGAAAAGGAGTTATCTCTTTTGAAAAACATGAGGTGGCCTGTACTGGGTAGTCTATTCAAAGCCAAACAAACTGAGCCAGATGAAACTCCATTGATTTTCACTTGTTCACACTTCTATATACTTAGAGTTATACTTTGCTTTGTATATGTATCTTTTTTTTTACTTAGACCATTTCCTTCGTAGAATACATGCATTGTTACCTACTGTTCAGTCATAGAGGAATAGCATTGGAAGGGACCTCCAGACGTCATCTAGTCCAACCACCTGCCTATCAACCATAATATGAACTCTACATAAGATTACCAACAGCCCTGACACAACATAGACCTGACTTCCTAACCTGCTACTGGTATATTGGCAACCATTGACCCTTCCAGATCATGGTGTATGCATGAGAAGTCACCTAGACCTTCAATGCAGGAGTTTTTTTCTGGGGGAATGGAGGCTGCCCAGATCTTCCAACCCCACTTTAGGAAATAGAATCCAAAGGCCAGACTGGGTCCAGACATTTAGCACCTCCATGGCTGTATTTTTATAATCATCAGTCAGAATAATTTGATTCTGACTAATACTATGGAATTGATTGGTGGGCTGTATTTGTATAATCATCATTAGACCCGGGTCTCCTCTGTGGCAGACAAGGAGTCTACCACTGAACCACAGGGGATCCCATGCCATAGCTAAAGCAAGGAAATCATAGCATCCAATGTCCTGCTTCTATAAAATGTTGTCAGTATATACTCAAGAGGTCATGGGTAGAGGGCTGTGGCCCACCCACTACAGAGGATGGCAAAAATTCCCACAGTCCATGCCATTTTGGCTATGGGGTAAAATTCTTCCTGACTCCAAATATGGCAAGCGGCCTCAACCTGAGTGGAGGGGCAAGACCCTCTAGCTAGGAACCTCCAGTTTTAGGTCCCAACCAGAGCACTGACCCAGTCAAAATCCCCAGGCTTGGCTGCAGCCAACACTCAATGTCTCTGAGGAAGGCTTAAGAAAATCTTTAAAAACAATACTGTGGGACATAGTCCACCCAGCTCTTAGAATGTGTTACGGAACAACTTTTTTGTGTCAGAAGATAGGAGAAATCACCATGGCAACTGTTATTTTAATTTTAATTCTGACTAATACTATGGAATTGATTGGTGGGTGATAATTTGGAATAAAATGACTATGAAATGAGAGAAAATTCAGTTTTCCAAGTAAAGAAAGGAGTGGGAGTAGTTGAATAGTGATAATTTAGTTAAAGCAGATGATAATCTTAGTGAACTGGTGAGTAGGGTGTCATGTGAGGATAATCGAAAGGAGTGAAGAGCTAGTAGTAACTGAAAGAGACTATATTAAATTTACAATGGTAAACAATATCAGTGCAAAGAAAGGCAGAAAAAAAGTAAGAGACTATTATGGCTGCATTAGGAACTCTTCACTTTCCTGAAAAATAAAAAATAAGAGTCAGACGAAAGAAGAAACAAGGGCATATGATTAAGAATCAGTATGGAGAAGAAGTCTCTAATATGTAGAGATAGTAGTCTCAAGTATGTAGAGACAAAATCAGAAAGATTGTCTGAGGAAAGGAGGAACAAATTTAAAACAAGGATCATAAAAAACAACAAATCATTTGAGGACAAAAATGGAGGTATAGATCCATTACTAAACTGAAAAGGAGAAATGGTGTAGACAAGGATAACATATTCAATACCTTCTTTGTTCAGTCTTTACAAAAACAAGAAACAAAAAAGGTAAGCTCTGACCCAATGACATTACCTTTAACATGGAGATGGGAGTATATGCAGGAAAGAACAATTATAATATAATAAATATATAATAAATATATAATATTTATAATAGATAATTGTATTCAAGTGAACAGGACCTGATCAAATTCACCCTAGAGTATTTGAGGAACTAGTGAAGTTGTCTATGAACCTTTTAAAAGCCATGAAGGAGAGCGGAGGTCCCAAAGGATTAGAAAAAGGGAAACATGACCTTCAAAAAGGAGGAAAGAAGACCCAGGGAATTATCAGCGAGTTATCCTAACTTTAAGCCTTAGAAAGGCACTTGGACAAATTAACCAATTAATAAATACATAAAGGTTTTAGAGAAATAAAACTTCTCTGTATCAAAAACAGGCAATGCCAAACCAAACCAGTCTAATTTCCTTCTTTGACAAGGTAATTCCTCTAGTAAATAAAAGGAAAGCAATTGATGTGCTGCACTTTGACTTCAGTAAGACTTTTGATACTGTCTCAATTGACATTCTCATTCATAAGCTTAAATAAGTGCACAGTTACTTGTAGGGGGAGAAGCAGTGACACAAAACACATTCAGAAGAAGTTATGATCAGAAATCCAGGTTTCCCGTTCCCCATGGAAAAACAGAGAAAAAAACGGATTTCTCTTTACCCGAGGAAAACACAGATTTTTAAAATTTTAACAGAGTAACACACAAATTTTGCACTTTTGCAAAGAACTCTTTGCAGGCTAGGAGAGTTCTAGCCTGCAAGGGGCTGTGGGAAAGTGGGAGGAGGGCAGTCAGGCAGGGGGCGCCATGTGCATGTATATGCACATGGCCACCAGGCAGCCTGGAGAGCAGCTCCCGCTAGTAAGTCTGAGGGGAGGGGGGCTTGAGGCCCCCACAGGGAGGGAAGGATGGAGTTGGGCAGGGCTGGGGCTGGAGCTGCTGCCCAGTGGGGGTGGGAGTTGTAGGGCTTGAATGCATGGCTGCAGGGTCCTGGCAGGGAGGATGGGACTGCATGCAGCTCGTGCAAGGGGCAGGGTGTGGTGCCAGCTCCCTATTCCTGCGTGCACTTCCTAGGGCAGCAGGGGGGACCCAGGCCCCCCAGATCTGTGTACAGGGTGGCAGGGCAGGCTGCCCACTGGGCTCGGCTCTCTGCCCTGCTGCCCTCCCCCAGGGCCACTGCAGCCCAGCTGGTGTGACCTGGCACTGCAGGGCAGAGGGCTCTGCAGGGAAGCTCCTTGCTCCTGTTAGCTTTATGCTGCCCTGGCGAGGCACCCCCTGCCCACACAGCAGCAGTGAGGCACCAGGGCAATGTGGAGCTCACAGCAGCAAGGAGCTTTCCCATGCAGGCCCACTCTGCCCTGCAATGCCAGGTCATGCCCACCAGACTGCAAAGGCCCCAGGGGAGGATAGCAGGCTGGGGAGCCTGAACCCACAGCAGGCAGACAGCAGGCAGTGGAGAGAGGGAGCCAGGCTTCGCACTCCACTCTGCTGCAGCTAGTAGAGACACGTAGGGGGTAAACAGGGATGCACATGTACCCCCTGAGAGTGCTGGTGCACCCCCTGACAAGCAGTATTCCCCAGTTAGATAGTGAGCAGGGGGGGCAGGCGGGAGCACTGGTGCCCCTCCTGAGAGCACTGGCCAGGGGGCGGGGGTTCTAGGAGAAGCACCGCTCTGGCACTTCATCCCTGGTCTTTCCAGGTGTGCCGCTGGCACTTCTGGGTTGGCATGCACAACCAGTGCGGGGAATCCCCCCTGGTCAGCACAATTGACCATGGGGAACCCCCCCCCCCCGTCACTGGCTGACCCCTGGAGGAAGCAAGTGCTCCCCCTGACTCAGGAGGCACCAGTCACCCATGGCTGCAGCAGCTGCCACTTTCTGCAGGCAGCAGCTGGGGATTGGGAGCTGCTGAGAGGGGCAGGGGGCTGCAGACCCAGGTCCCTGACCCTATAGCCCTGGCAGCTGGGGGCCTCCTCTGGCAATGCTGGGGGGGGGGGGGACGGGGAGCTGTAGCAGGGAGTGAGGGGCAGCAGCAGGGTCAGGGAGCTATGGGGGAGGGGGAGGGGCAGAGAGTGAGGGGCAGAGCACTGGCAGGGCCAGGGGGCTGTGTGGGGTGAATGAAGGGTGCCAGCAGGGCTGAGGGGCTATGGTTTGGGAGTGAGGGGCCTGGACCTGCATTCTGTGAGCTAAGGGGTCAGGGGGAGCTTTGATTTTCCATGATAAAAAAACCCAAAATCAAATACCAACATTTATAGGTATTTAAAATATATTTTATTATAGTGATTGAGGCACTGGTTGGCTTCCAAATTGCTTTTAAATTGTAAATATATTTTTAAAACTGTGTTTAACTGATACCTATATATATAAGTGGCCTTTCATTTTAATCACAGATCTGGGGTTTTTAATCAGAGAATTTATGATTTTTGATTAGGAAATACCAGGATCCCTGGTTATCAGTGATTTCCTATCAAACTAGGGGGGTGTCTCAAGAAGGGTCCTCCAGGGATCTGTTGTAGGCCCAGTTCTATTTAATGCTTTTGTTATTTTTTTTTAGTAGAGAGCATACTTATAACATTTGTGTATGCCAAGAAGCTGGGGGCAGAGAAATTACAGGTACTTTGGGGGATGAACATTCAAAATAATCTTGACAAAACTGGGAAAAGGACCAGAAATCAGCAAGATTATTTTAGATAAAAGATGAGCACAAAGCACTATAGTTAACAAAGAGAAGCCAATGGCACAAGTACAAAATGAAGAATATCTGCCAGTCTAGCAGAAAAAGTTAGGGGCAGAAAAGAATTAAGGTCTTAGAGAGAATCACAAACTAAACCTTATGATGATTTTCAGGAATAAAAATGAAAACATCCAAGGATGAGATTGGCCAGCAGTGTTGTATGGAAGACACAGGAAGTAACTATTCAATTCTGTTCACTGATAGCAACCCTTTGTCAGGTATTAGAGGGAGGGAGAAAAAAAGAAAAACCCATGAAAACTCACATCTTTCTGCTGGAGTAGCAGGAATAGGAATAGGTTACTTAAAAGGTTATGGAACCTTCTAGCATTTATACACATACGTTTGTCTGCTCTGACATGCCAGAGATGCAGCATGTTGGAGCAAACTCAATTAATCAAGTCCACTCTGCACATGAGCTGATGCGCCCGGCACTGCATCTCATACATTTTTATAAACAGTGAAATGTGCATCAGCATGCAGAAAATGGAGGCAGTGTGGTTTTGAACTAAAACATCTTCAATGTGTTTTAGTTCAAAAGCATACCACCACTATTTTCTCAGTGCTGACATGCATTTTGCCATTTATACAAATGTATGTGCCACAGCATTGGGTGTTTTTAAGATCACCCGTTGCTGTGGCATAAGCATGTGCACAAATGCCCTTGATCATTGGAGCTTCATAATAAACATCTGTTGAGAATAATATTTCTGATCCTGCTTAAGTGCAGAGGGTTGACACAGATATTTTCTTGATGTCCTGTCTAATCCTAAATTTCTATGAAATAGGAAGAAAAAACACATTTTTGTTATACACTTTCATGTAATCAGATGTTTTAACAAAGTTGTTTTTCTGTATTAAAGTACAGTAATACATTTATATATGGGTCCCATAATCTTTAAATGATTATTTTTGTGTTTTTAATCTATAGTCAAGGCAGGAGAACATGAATGCATACAATTTACTGTGATATAAACTCTAACAATAGCATGATAATATTAACATTATGCTTAAAATAAAAAAATAATTACCCTACTGCATGATGTAAAAAACAAAAGCTACTGACTAATCTCAACTATATACACAGTATTTAAAAGTATTTTTGGTCATTCATCCACATATGGAATAAAGGAAAAGCAATACATTAGCATATCAAGTCATGAAATTTCCTACTATTGTGTTAGATTATGTTCTATGTCAGTTCTGAAATATCAAATAGTATTACATAATACTTTAAGTACTTTTCAATAAACACAATTTATGCAAGCCCGGATTCAATAAAAAAATCTGTTTGGTCTCACACAAGGTCATATAAGCTTCCAAAAAATAGATTTCAGTATAACTCAGACAGTTTTTATTGAATTTGGCTCTTAGCGATATAGCTAATGTTAAAGTAATAGCCGTGCCTCAGTGTAGCTTGCAGAAAATCTATGGATAAAGGGAAGTTCTATTAGTGGCAGATGAGGTGGGTCTACACGAGATGCTTTACTGAGCAATACAACAGTTTACTGTGCAGTAAGCATGTGCATCTACATGTGCACATACTTACTGCACAGTAAACTGCTCTACTCATGAGTAAAATTTGCTACCTGCAAATGGAAGTAGCAAATTTATTTGCAACAAGTTACTGCACAGTACCTCATGTGTAGATGCCAACTGAGAGCAAATTGTCTCCCAGTCAGCCCTACCATTAGGAGGCCAGCCTCTGGCTAGCCTCAGGGCCCCAAGGTTGGGAGCCTCTACTGGCCCAGGGTTGGCCCATGGCATCCCCAGCCCCAGCCCCAGCCCCAGGCCCTTAAAAGCCTACAGACCCCATGAGTCCTGGGGCAAATATAGGCAGCTTATGGCCACACCTGGCCACTGTATCCCCCTGCACAGGCTGCACACCAGCTCTGGCAGCCTGCCTGTACCCCAGCACTGCTCCCTGGCACCACAGCGCCACACAACTGCCAGGACCATGCTGTCCAGCCCCACAGGGTGCTGCAGGCACCTGCCAGGCCTGCAAGCACCCAAGCCCAGCTTCAAACAGCTTGTGGCCACCAGGGCCAGCTCCAGATGGCTGAAGACAACACTAGCAGCCTGCCCATACCCTGCAGGTGCTGTGTGGCATCACCTCACTGAGTGGCTGCTAGTCCTGTGCTGTGCCCCTGCACAACCATTGGTTGGGGACTGCCCACAAGCCCATGCCTTTTATGCAGCAATGGACACCATCTTCATGTACCTGGATGGTGCCCCTGAGGAATGCATCGATGCCGGGGGTGATGTCCTCCTCAGTTGTTGGGGGCAAGGACATGTAGCTCAGCCACAGATAGCCCAACAGGCAGCATCAGAGTTTGTGGAGCAGAGTGGGCTTTCTCACCACACCATTGAAGCTCAGGGTCCCTTACCAGGTTCACATGTATGCCTGAAGCAGCACAGCCATCAACAGCAGTAGGACATAGTGGGTAGGGCACCCCTTGGTCTGTGCAAACAGCTCCTTGCACTGCACCCAAGACATGTGCAGCAGGGGCAAGCTTGGGGGGCTGGGGTGGGGGCTGGCCCTGGTGTTCATCCCCAGAGAGGCCCTCTGTGGGGAGGGGGAGGGTGTGATTAGCTCTGCATCCCAGTTTTCCAAGAGCCCCACAACCCCCAAACCTGGGTCCCATGGGCTTGGCAGCAGCACAAGAGACCAGCTGGTATGCAGGAGGAGATGGGGGGCAGTGGGGCCTGAAGCCATGGCAGCACATGCTGCCAGAAGCCTGGCCTGTCCCTCTCTCGAAATAGGGCAGGGGAGGCAGGCTGCCTGCAGCCAGCACCCAGCAGCCCACTGACCCCTGGGAGAAAGCAGGGATAGGAGGGCTCAGCCAGCAGGTGCCTGTGACAGGGCCTGCCTAGCTAACTTACCTTGGTCTGTGCACACCCATGCATGCACAACCCCCAATCTGTGGCTGGGCAGTACAGGACCCCCGGTACAGAGCATTTTATCTGAGAAATTTTGCAAGCTCTCACAAACAGCTTCTTTCTCATGACTCTGCAGGTTCTGCAGCTGTATGCGGGGGAGAAGCTGCAGTTGGCAGTTGGGATGCACTGCCAGGGTCACTGCCACCCTTGGCTGGGGCCCTGTAGATGTGCCAGCTCTTCAGGAGGACCCAGAACAAGACACTCCTCCTGGACCAGCTGGTGACATCCTTGGAGGACCAGCTGGTGGATGCACAGACATGGTGGGCAGAGGATGTCACCCAGCAAGACATGAGGCAGGAAGAGGATGTTGCCCATGAGGATGCTCATGACTTCTGCAAGGAGGTATGTGACTGGTGGACTGAGAGTTTAGGGTGCAGCTCCTGGAGAAGCAGCACATGTGGTGGCACTGGGAGAGGGCCCACAGTCAAAGCTTCCCAGCAGTGAAGCTGCATGTCCATGGGTGAGATGCAAAGGTTCTGCAAGCTGTAAATTGCTGATCCCTGTTCTAGCCCAATAGTCTAATGACAAAGGCACTTGGCCAGGGAGTGAGACCCAGTTGAATGCTCATCCACATCCTGAGAGACTTTGAACAGACATCCCTAATTTTGCAGTTCAGTGTCCTACTCGCCAGGCTGTTGGTCAGGCAGAGCCAAAAGCACCTTCAACTCTTTGCTGTTGAAGCTGATCTATTGGGCTTGCCAGAGTGAGAAAATTAGAGGTCAAAAGAAAAGCGAAAAAGGTTAACTCTATGCTCCAGTGGAGGAATTATGGCCCTGAAAGGAGACCCAGGTCCTGCTCCATACCTCTTTGCCCATATAGCAAGCAAAGTGGAGCAGGACCCTATGGGGGTGGGGTTAGACCATACAGACTGAAAAAGAGGGCCTAGGATCTAGTTCCTTCTGGCACTAAAAACATGCTTGTTTTGGTGTTAAATAGTTGTTGTGTGTTGTCCTTTCTCACCTGTGCCCTCTAGAAATTACTTGGAATTTGTGTACTCTCGCATGAGCAACAGGATCAGAATACAGTGAAAGTGGTATTAGGCATGTTGCTGTGCAGAAGAGCAAGTCTGCTAAGGGAACCACCGAGGGCTTCTCAGGCTAAAACAGACATGCTTCTTAGATTTCAAATACAATTCAGAGATTTTTGGAGGCCTTAATAAGATAGGCATTATAATCTTATTATAGGAGGAGGTTTGGTAAAACAAACCCTACTACACACACCAATGGCACTTAAGGTGCTAAAGGTCTGATATTCAGAGGCCTTATGAAACCTGAATATTTCAATTCTGAAAATTCCATTAGGTAATTCCAGGAATCTAACTTTCATTCAAGCATTTAAAATCCTTTAAAACTCAGACTTTTAGAACACAAATCCCCTTTAAAACTGGGATTTTCATGCTATCGAAAAGGTTTCATAATTTCATAGTTTTGTAGTTGGTAGGGTTGGAAGGGACCTGAGCAGATCATCAAGTCCAACCCCCTGTCATGGGCAGGAAGGGATGTTGGGGTCAAACGACCCCAACTAGGTGATTGTCTAGCCTCCTTTTGAAGATCCCCAGGGTAGATGCGAGCATCACTTCCCTTGGAAGTTGGTTCCAGCTCCTAGTCACCCTGACTGTGAAGTAGTGCCTTCTAATGTCTAATCTGAATCTACTCTCAGTCAACTTATGGCTGTTATTTCTTGTTACTCCCAGTAGTGCTTGGGGGAACAGGGACTCTCCCATTGCCTGCTGGTCCCCCTTGGCAAGTTTATAGATGGCCACCAGATCCCCTCTCAGCCTTCTCTTGTGGAGGCTGAACAGGTTCAGGTCCTGTAGCCTCTCCAAGTTTCTCTAAGTATTTTATTGTAGTCTCTTATATTTTATTATCTTTTATTATAATCATTTCTGTTTCTGTAACTTTCAGAATTTCTCCTATAGGTCCTATGTAGTTTTGTGTATAGTGATATTTTTCTCATGACTGAATAAAAGCTAGATAACAAATTTTTACTTCACACTCTATAAATACACATTTATTTTGGAGTGAATATGTATAAAGTTTTAACACATCTATACCTGAGAACTGTTAGAAAAATGAAAACATATTTTCACAGAAAAAAAAATTGATTTCCCATATGCCCCTGTTTTTGTGATTAATGGAAACATTCCAACCTGGTTAACTAAATACACAGGATCTCATTTACCATCTAATACCTTCCACATTTGCCCAAAGGATGTAAAATGCAACTGTACTGATCTGGTAGTGTTTTGCAACCACCACTTTGCACTTGCACTTATGCCTATGCAGAAAGGTAAGCTGATTAATGGACACACATGGCGGTTTTGAAAGGTACTGTTCTGAAGAAATCATGTAAAATTCTGAGATAGCCCCAGAAACCCAGGAAACCATTGGTGCATAATGGTAACATAACCTGTTGAAGACCAGTGCATGGCTGCACAGATGGTGTCACCAGCAGGGCTTTGGCTTCTTTGACTATAGGATGTTTTTCTAAGAAGAAGGATTACTAGGAAAAGATAGGACCCACCTGACAAAGAGAGGGAAGAGCATCTTCATAGATAGGCTCACTAACCTAGTGAGGAAGGCTTTAAACTAGGTTCACTAGGGGATGAAGACCAAAACCCTCAGGTAAGTGGGGAAGTGGGAGACCTAGAGAAAGAGTAAGCAGGAAGTGGCAACAGGGGAGGGGTTCTCATACTTTCTGAGAAGTCAGGGCACTCAACTAGTTACCTCAGGTGCCTGTGCATGCATGCACGGAGCCTGGAAAACAAGCAGGAAGAACTGGAAATCTTTGCACTGTCATGGAACTATGATGTGATTGGAATAACAGAAACTTGTTGGGATAGATAACATGACTGGAACACTATCATGGATGGATATAAACTGTTCAGGAAGGACAGGCAGGGGAGAAGAGGAGAAGGAGTTGAGCTTTATGTAAAAGCTGTATGATTGCTCAGAGCTCCAGTATGAACCTGGAGAAAGGCTTGTTGAAAGTCTCTGAGTTAGGGTCAGAGGGGAGTGCACCAAGGGTGATGTCTTGGTGGGTATGTGTTATAGATGACCAGACCAGGATGAGGTGGATGAGGCTTTCTTCTAACAGCTAGCAGAAGTTTCCTGATCACAGGTCCTGTTTCACATGTGGGACTTCAATCACCCTGACATCTGCTGGGAGAGCAATACAGCAGTGCACAGGCAATCCAGGAAGTTTATGGAGAGTGTTGGGGACAACTTCCTGGTGCAAGTGTTGGAGAGACCAACTAGGGGCTGTGCTCTTCCTGACCTGCTGTTCACAAACAAGGAAGAATTAGTGGAGAATGTAGTAGTGGATGGCAGCTTGGGCAGTGTAACAGGGGGACATTGATCTTGGTAATGGAGATAACTGGGCAGACTTGTGGCTTGGCAAAGGAACCGGGATACAGACTGGTTAATTGCCAATTAAGGACTCTCACTTCAAGTGCTAACTGCTTGTTAGAGACATTGTATAAATGACTGACAGATTGAGTGAAGAGATCCCCCAGAAGGGGAACCAGAGCAGAGATGTTAGGCACCAGAGCAATGAGCAGTTTACCTGTGTGGAGGTACAGGCTGGAAGAGAGATGCAGAAGAGAAGTCTTTCCCTAGGATGGCAAGCGGTGGAGTTACTGGCACACCGGAAGCAGAGAGTTGGAGTGGCAAGTTGAACTCGGTGCCTGCCAGCCAAGTCAGAGACTTTTCTGTTGACGTATAAAAGGAGCTTGCTATGGACACAACACCCAAGCAAGTACTTATCATGGGACAGTTAACCCAGCCAAAAGAGGAGCCAGGATGGCAACAGCTGCAGCTGTGAGTGACAGATAACTGACAGTCAGCCTCATTTTGCCCAGTCGGGTGGAGGCAGGGTCCCAAGCTAACAGGCAGAGGAGCCAGGGCTCCCTCATATGTGACTCAGGTGGAATGAACTAACCATGGTTCTTCTCCTATGTTGATACTAGCCACAACAGCCAAAGTAGGCTATATGTGAGTGTTGGCATATCTGATAATCTTCATTAAATTCAGCAAGACTTCCTCCCATTTGGTGTTACCTATTTTTATTCCCATCAAGTTGTGGCAGGTGAGAGAGACATCAGGACAAGGGGAAGCAGGATTTAACATCTCGTTTGTGCTCAAAGCAGAAACCCACTCACAGGCAGCAATAAGCACAATATGATTGAGTTCAGGATATTGAGGAAAGGAAGGAAGGAGAGCAACAATGTAAGGACCCAGGACTTTAGAAAAACAGACTTCTAGAAAACACCTCAGGCATGTAGGGATGAAGTCAGGAAGGCCCAAGTGCAACTGGAGTTGCAACTAGGATGTGAAGGATAAGAAGGGTTTCTACAAGTATGCCGATAGCAAAAGGAGGATATGGGAAAGTGCGGGTCCCTTCCTGAATGGGAGAGGCAATCTTATGATAAAGGATGCAGAAAAGGCTGAAGCACTCAATGTCTTCTTCGCCTTAGTCTTCACAGGCAAGGTCAGTTCCCAGACTCCTGCACCTGGCAGCACAGTTTTGGGAGGAGGTGAGCAGCCAACAGTGGCTAAAGACCAGGTTAGGGACTATTTAGAAAAGATGGATATATACAAGTCCATGGGGTGACACAGGATGCACCCAAGGGTGCTGAGGGAGTTGGCTGATGAAATTGCAGAGACATTATCCATCATCTTTGAAAACACATAGAGATCAGGAGAGGTTCCAGATTATTGGAAAAGGGCAAAGATAGAGCCCATATTTAAGAAAGGGAAAAAAGAGGATCCAGGGAATTGAAGAACAGTCAGCCTCACCTCAGTCTCTGGAAAAATTATAGAGCAGATAATCAAGGATTCCATTTCTAAGCACCTGGGGGAGAAGGAGGTGATTAGAAACAGTCAGCATGGATTCACCAAGGGCAAGTCATGCCTGACCAACCTGGTTGCCTTCTGTGATGAGGTGACTGGCTCTGTGGATGTGGGAAGACCAGTGGCCATGATATACTTTGATTTTAGCAAGGCTTTTGATACAGTCTCCCACAACATTCTTGCAGGCAAGCTAAGAGCTGAATGAATGAACTGTAAGGTGGATAGAAAGCTGGCTGGAGCATCAGGTTCAGAGAGTAGTAATCAATGGCTCAATGTCTACTTGGCAGCTGGTAGCAAGCAGAGTGCCCCAGGGATCAGTCCTGGGGCCAGTTTTGTTCAATGTCTTCATTAACGACCTGTAAGATGGCATATTGTACACCCTTAGGAAGTTTGCAGATGACACCAAGCTGGAGGGAGTAGTAGATAGGCTGGAGGGTAGGGCTAGGATTCAGAGTGACATAGCCAAAATGCTAGGATTGGACAAAACAAACCTCATAAGGTTCAACAAAGAAAAGTGCAATGTCCTGCAATTAGGACACAACATCCCATGAACCAGCACAGGCTGGGCCTGACTGACTGGGCAGCAGTTCTGCAGCAAAAGACCTGGGGGTTACAGTGGACAATAAGCTGAATATGAGCCAGAAGTGTGCCCTTGTTACAAAGAAGGCTATGGGCATACTGGGCTGCATTGATAGGAGTGTTGCCAGCAGTTCAATGGAAGTGATTATTCCTCTCTTCAGCACTGATGAGGCCACATCTGCAGTCCTATGTTCAGTTCTGGGCCCCCACTACAAAAAGGATGTGGACAAATTGGAATGAGTCCAGCAGAAGGCAACAAAAATGGTTAGGGGGGCACGTGATTTCTGAGGATACAGTGAGGAAACTGGGCATATTTAGTCTGCAGGGCTAGGGACATACATTACACATAAACTAGTTTAAATGGTCAGAAACTGGTTTAAACCTGTCAAAGAACAGATGTTCAGTGCACATAAACTAGCTTGAAAATGGCTGAAACCAGTCTGAGATAAACCTGGTTGAATGTAGTATCAGACTTAACTGATTTGGCTCAAGCCAGTTTATGCAATGTCTGTCCCAGACTCCTTGCTGGTTTAAGATAAACCAGGCACCCCCAGCATCCTGGCATGCTCTATGAGCTGGGTGGGGCTCTCTTTTCCACAACAGGGCTGGCCCCTCCCCTCTGCTGCTTGGCTGCAGCTCCAGCACAGTTTGCAGGCTGCACCCCATCTCCTCTCACCACTCCCTGCTAAGCAGGAATTCCCCGCCTCCCCTGTGCCTTGCAGAGAGGTGTCTGTGTATTAGCTAGCAGACCACATGCTGGATACAGTCCTTGCTGAATCAACAGGTAGAAACAACAGGAAGAATCAACAGGTAGCTCATAATGACCCTCTGTTGTTTTCTTAATGGGGTGATAACCACTGTTATCAATTCCTTGCTGGGCTAATCAGAGTGTCCTGCAGGGTCTGGCCAATGTAAATTCAGGCTCAGGCTTTTTGAATGTCTGTCCCTAGCCCAGAAGAGAAGACTGAAGTGGGATTTAATAGCAGCCTTCAACTACCTGAAGGAGGGTTCCAAAGCAGATAGAATTAAACTGTTCTTGGTGGTGGGAGATGACAGAACAAGGAGCAATGGTCTCAAGTTGCAGCAAGGGAAGTTTAGGTTAGATATTAGAAAGACCTTTCTCATGAAGAGGATCATAAAGCACTGGAACAGGCTACCCAGAAAGGTTGTGGAGTCATCCTTGGAGGTTTTTAGAACCCAGTTAGACAGAGTTTTGGTTGGGATGTTCTAGTTGGGGTTCACCCTGCTTTGAGCATGGGGTTGGACTAGCCGACCCCTGAAGTCCCTTCCAACTCTAATTTTCTATGATTCTAAGATTTTAACCCACTCTAAGAGTTGAGAGAGGGGAAATAGCACATCTTGGTATTTTGTAAGCACTGAAGGGAGTGGAAATTCTTTTAGAAGTTTTCCCCAGATGTATGTGTCCCAAAAACTTAAATTCTCCTATTATTATATCAAGATGTAATACATTTTCTGTTCCCTGGATGGATTATGAAACATGTTATAGGTTTGGGAAATGTTTCTTGGCATTTATTTGTTTTTAAGTACAATAGGCATCCACTAGTGCTCTGAAAACACACACACACACACACACACACACACACACACACACACGACAGAGACAAAAATGTAAATATATCCAACAGATGCAAGGGAAAATAAAACAAAAGATGGGCCTCACAGCATGCCCAGAAGGTTAACAATTCCAGGCTCCAGTAGTCAGGAAGATAAGAATGAGAAAAGACTTTTTCCAGAGGGGACACTGCCAACAGGCTTATCTCATTTATACTGCTGGAACAACAGGCCATGTACATTTGCTGATATCAATTCCTGCTGAGGAAGGGGCAATCTCTTACTTTACTTGCTCTCAAATCTTTTAGGGTTCATGGGTTAAAGCCAATACCATGAATTTTACACAAAAATGTATTGGAGAAAGGGCAAATTGTGGACCATTGGTCCAGGGCTTATATCCACTTAATAAACAACTACAGCATTCAATAATTGTATTAGCTTCCAGATGGTCACAAGGTGTAGCCCTGTAAAGAACACATTTCAGCATTCTGATCTTGAAGTGACAAAGGCATAGATTTTTGCAAAAAGGTCCATATCTAATCTTCCCAAATGCAGATAGAAGAATATGCTTTAGGCCACAACCAAGAAAGCTGACAACCTAATCAGTTGCTTTTAAAAACTATTAAAAGATTTCTAATGGGATTAAGTGGTCAAAGGATTTGTTCTAAAACACAATGCCTCCAGCAACACAAGGGTCTATAACACCACTTATGGCATTCCTTTAATAGATATAAGGGCCAATTCTGAGAGGTGCTTAGCACCTGTAACAGTTGCATCGATGGGACTTGTATGTGCTATTCACCTCCATGGAACAGAACTTTAGGGGGAAGAGTACTGATCACTCAATGCATCTCTTGGATGATTTTTGTCCACCCGGAGATGTTGCTGACAATAGAATTACAGTACACAGTATCAGCTTCAGGGAGAGCTTTTAATTATATCCAATTACTGTACTGAATTAGAGTAAGTTTTGTATAAACCCTTGAAAATTAAACCCTTCTAATGAAAACAGCATATATATGGAATAATCTTCTTATGAGTAACAGATGCATGCTAGAATATTGAACCAAATTGTGATATCATTTATATCAGTGTAAACCCAGAGTAGCTGTTTCATCCAGTTGTATCTTGAAATTATAATTATATTGGTGCAAATGAGATCATAAATCTAATTTATTTCCACATTTTATTATTATAGCCTAGAACAAAAGCCTAGAACAAAAATGGCTTTTTTTTTTTACCATATACCAACATAGTTTAATACATACTGCCAACCAAGAAAGAAATGCTTGCTTGACTGATTCCTCTCAGCTCATGTACCAAATACCATAGTAAATTTATAGCTGTAATTTGTTATGTATCTGTTATTTGTTTGGTCAGAGATTAGAGTTTTGAGGAAGTACTCTGTCAGTCATTGTTGATTAATAACATGTTCAGTCATACTTCTTCAGGTCATAGTATTTACTGAGTAAATAAGTACTGACTGACAATCTGACTTGAAGCAATACTTTCCTAGTGAGAAAGCTAGTTAAAAACTTGACTCATCTTTGGTGCCTGTTATACCTCAAAGGCAGACATAGGGTTGGCCATTTTTTCAAAGATAAATCAGACAAACAGAATTTTACAGAATCAGTAAGTAGCACATCAGTTTTTTAAACATATCATTCCACTCCAAGTTCAGACAAATGCAAAATGGATTCATGTTCATGAAATAAAAACTGTATGAAACACAGGTTTGAGTGCTTTGTATACAGCTTCTCTCTCTTTTTCCAGTGTTTTTTTTTAAATATGTGTAACTGAAGAATTCTGGACAAGTTTATTCCTTGGACATCACCTCTTAAAATTAAGAGGGCATACAGGGAGTTGCAGCAGACCTGTTCAGCTTCCTTTTCTATACCACCATTCCCAATCTGGCAGTTTGTTCATACCTCTACCCCTCTTACCAAGTCTCATACCCTCTCTTCCCTCTTGAGGTGGCACAAATACATCTATCTCAATCTCTTTGCTAGAGATAAAGAAGAGAACCCAGACCCACCCACTCCTTTGGGCACAAAGCAGTTACAGCCATAGTCTACCATTCCTTGCTACTTTCCAATAGCTACTTCTAGCCTCATCTGTTTCTGGGAGGTACTGTCTCTTTTCTAACACTTGTGCACTTTGTCCAGTGCAAAGGCAGCCTTCCTGGAGTCTGTTTCCACAGAAACCTTCTCTGAAAGACTCCTCTGACTTTATGAATCTAGGCATAAAGTCAGGCCAGCTTCTTTGCAGGTGGCCAGCTGGAACATTTTCTCCTGTTCTTTCACCAAATATTCATGGCATTAATTAATCCAACAGGCCAAGGTTCCTGCCATG
Source organism: Alligator mississippiensis (assembly GCF_030867095.1). Lineage (NCBI taxonomy): Eukaryota > Metazoa > Chordata > Crocodylia > Alligatoridae > Alligator > Alligator mississippiensis. The sequence goes on from NC_081824.1 coordinate 40,264,587, forward strand.
GACTTCTGACAGGCAGTAAACTGCAGATTATTCCTCATCTGCCAGATTTCTCATTCTACATAGATATAATTTCACTGTTCTCTCAACTGCTGGACTTTCTTCCTTTTAAGTCTAACATTCACCAGGTATAACAGCAGGGCTAATTGAACAGCTCCAGGGCAGCTGGCCCTGAAAGAGGCAGGCCGGCTTGTTTTACACACATATTGATAAAATCTGGTGCTCTATGAGAGTTTTGAGACCACTGTGAATTTTAGCTTCTGGGAGATGGATGAGTGAAGTGTTTTTTTCTGTCCAAGAGTGTTTATTAGTTCAACATGTTGATCTGAAATTGGGTTGAAAACATCTAGATGGAAAGGGCTGCCAGTTGGAAAATATTGGGTAGATAAAAAATTGAAGTAGTGAGAATTAAACATTTCAACAGGCAGTTTGCTCAAATAAATCTAAGTAAAAATAACAAAAAGCATCACATGGAGCCAATTAAAGAAAGAGAAGGCATTTTGGTACAAGAAGGGCAAACATGAAGAGATGATTTGAATATGAATCTTAAAATATGCATTTAGGAAAAGTATGTACTCTTTTGCCTTCATCTGAAGAGTGATCTGTATGGTTTCTTGAGTAAGTAAAATTTAATTTAACCGTGTAAATCATTTATTTAAATAAAAAAACCAAGTACTTAATTGCTTGCTTTATGTTCACTCATGTTGCATTATGTTCACTTATTGAAGTGTTTGCTAGATAGTCTTTTGTTTGGCTCTCAGTGGATAAACTAAAGTGTGTGGCTTTTATTGAATATCATCGGTCAATAAGATTTCGATGAAAAACTGGTAGCATCCTCTTGGAAAATGCTGTTTCATTGAATTACAAATCCAATGAAAATGTTTGAAAATGAAAATTGGAAAGTTTTATGGGAACAAGTCAATTTTGAAAAGATTTTCTTTGGACTAAAGTTTGAAAAATGATTTCCATTTTCTCATTTTAAATGAAATGTTTCAGTTTGACTCTATAATTTAATTCCATTTTGTTTGTCATTATATTCAAATATCACTTTTGGCATTATAAGTAATAATATATTTAATGTTTTATACTGAACCTATGCAGACAATTTTGTTGAAGCACTGAATCATAAGTCTTCAGAAATCTTCATTCCATGGAAAATTTGTAAAGTTTTGTTTTTTTTTCTGTTCCAATTAGAAACAAAATCTTGAAAAGGGAGAATTTTTTGCAGCAGGCAAATTCCATTTTTGTACTAGTACTTAGTCCTCTTATTTCCTGCAGTCTCTCAACTCAATAAAACATTGTTACTTTTGCAATTTTATGATCAGTATTATGATATTTAGTATTTTTTAAGCTCTAGCCCCTTCAGTGTGAAAATCTGAGTTTTCATTTAAAAAAAAAAAGGCATGGGTTTTATGTTATCTCTCCACAATGTTTGCAGAGAAAGTTTGAATCCATGACCTAAACATCCCCTGAAAATTCAGAAATCAGAATAAAAAAGACACAAATGTAATTTTCAAAAATTGTATGGTTGTAAATCAATCTCATGTATGAAGAGGCTGCACTCATAATTAGGGACTTACCAAAATTGAGGAGGCAGTTGGCTAATTTTGCAGGCTAATCATAGGGCCAGCCGCCATTTTCATGGGCTTATTGTAGAGGGCCCTACCCACGCCTCTAATTGGTTGAGGGGCTTTGTGGCTCCACCCCTTATTGCTGATTGGTCAAGAGGGCTGCCCATCATGATCCTTGCCTATCACCACTGATTGGCAGAAACAGCATTTTATTATATATTACAGATTTCATAGACATTGCCTAATTTTGTGGACAATGTCTGATTTCATGATTTCCATGAAATCCACAAAATCACAAATTTAGTTAGTCTCTACTCATGATTTCCAAATGCTTGGAGGTGGCCACACTATCCAGGTCACTTTGTCACTTCGGTATTTCATGGTATGTGTTTGGAACTTCTTAAACTTTGGCATTAATATATTCAGTCCTGTGAAGCTGAGGATACATTAAAGAAGCACTTGACAAGGAGATTTTTTAAAAGCGGATTTCAGAATCTATGCTGCAATCCAAACAAGCAAAGGTATACATTGGAGTTCTAGCAAATATACACGGGAGCCCTACTTGCAAGCTGACATATGTACGGCTGAAATGCTCTAGGACAACTGGACTGTCACTTGTTTCAGTTACACAGGGTTCACAATTAGAATGGAAACTGCTCCAGGGACCACCTGAAAATGATCCATGGTCTTTTATCAGTTAGTAGACCGTAGTTTCAGAACTGCTGACCTAAACTATGCATTGCAGTTAATTTTTCAAATAATGGAGAGAGGGCTGAAATTAAACCAACTGCAGGCATGTGTCTTAATTAGAAAACAGGAGACTTAAGTAATGGTCTTAGAGAGTATAGAAAGCTGGGAAGATAGAAAACAGCAATACGAATGCAGCAATATGCTATACAAACAACAGTACCCAAATGGTATTTGTCTAAGCAGCTGAGGAATAATTTATACAGCAGTAGCATTTTAACTTTTCCCATTACATTCAGCACTATACAAAGCCCATGTAAGAGACTAACAGCTCTGTACAACTCACAGTAAAACCAATCAAACATACAAAGGATAGAACAACACCAACAACACAGAGCTACAGCAATTTGCCTCAGGTCACAATAGTAGACTTGGGACAGGAACCCAGTCTCTTTGGGTTAGTCAAATGACTAATCTAGTAGACCACAAGGCCTCTCTAATGTGGGTCCAAGGTCTACCCATGCCTAGTGGCCCATAGGGTCAGCAAGTTAAGGCATACCAGTTTCTGTAACCAGCAGCACACAATGGAGCAATGTGTCTCGCATCATACTTGCTTGTCTTTGATTCTTATCTTATCTTCTCTGGCCACAATAGTCAGGTACCTATTTTCACATGGGTTCTCTGGAAAGGACTTTGTCATGAGTCAAGAGTGCAGCTCTGCCTCCTGTCTTTTAAGCTGTGACAAGTTATCTTAGTTGCTTTGCCACCATGTCCTACTTCCTCAGTGAAAGAGAGTAATAAACCATCTCTCTAGCAGCCTCTCACTTTCTAACAAGTACCATGGTAAATGTACATGCCAAGTATAGAAGTGGTGGGAAATGTCCACATTGATAAAAACTAAAAAGAATTGTAATGAAAAAGCATCGACACTGGTATCTGCTGCCATGGCATTCTACACAGATACATCCTTAAGTGCTTGAATTATAGCTGTTATATATAAACTGCTGGTGGAGATTTTTGTAAAAGGTGGCGCTCCATGTATAAATGAGAAGCTGACAGTTCTCTGGATCCAGCACATTTTAGGTTTGAGGTGATTGTTAATATTTTGTTCACTTATGCTCCAGCTTCCTTCCTGTCTCAAGTGGATACAAGTGGCAGTGTTCTAGGCAAACCACTAGATGTAGTTACAGTGTCACTAACTAGTCCAGGCTTAAGTGATATTTGTCTCCAAAAGAAAATTACCCTTTAGTGCCTTGAGAGGCAGCTTGTATTTTTTTCAAGTGTTTACAAAGCTCCCCAGGGCTGTAACGACCTAGGGATTCATAACGATGTCAACAAGAAATTAGCTGATTAGGTCTTCTACTTATTTATTATTCATTCTCTCTGTTCATCTTTTTTTTTTTTTAATCCCCTCTGCTGTGTCATGCTGTGGACTAGCCTTTGCTGAGCAATCCCAACATCATACAGAGGTGGCCCTGTCTGTCCTTCCTCCCTGCAATCTTCCCCCCTTCCTAATTGCATCTTCTGTGAGACTCATTTATACACTTCATAGGTTCCTGTGTTTTATTTGTATCAGTAGGCACTTGGTATGCTTGTGGATGGTGCTAAAATACTAATAAACGGTAAGTAAATAATGGTGCATCAGCAATGTAATACCACTTCTTTTCTGAATGCAGAAAATGAATTCATCAAAGGGAAGAGGTTACTGCAAACTCCTAAATGTTTAAATCATCTACATCATGCACAAGATCGGCTGCCTGGTTATACTTCCCTTCAGACAGTGGGCCAGATCTTCAACTGGTACAAATTTAATGAAGCTACAGCTATTTGCATCAAGTGCAAATCTAATACAATATGTCTAGTTACATGGAGCTGAATGATCATGAAAACTGCAATTTAGAAAAACTCTCCCTTTCTTGGTGATGTAGATGAAATGACTAGAAGTTATCATTAAGGTTTTGTTTGACCCTAATGCAGCTCACAAACTCATTCTTTCTCCCTCAGTGCAGGGACTCACTACTCAGCCTAACTATTTACTTTATTGCTCAGTGAAAAGTTCATACTACGGAACTACCCTGCAACCTCCCTTTAAAGAAACAGTCTAGGGGAGAACACTGTAAGTGGGATAATTTCCCAAAGCAAAGTGTCTTAAAAGCTAGGGACATGCATTCAAAAAACTGGAGCCTGAATTGATTCAATCTTCGCAGGTTAGTCTAACCTGCAAAGATTGAACTGATTTGCAAGTGAACAGACTTATTTAATTCTGGAAATGCAGCCATATGCCTGCACCCCTGGGTGGTGCACAGGTCAGGGGCTGTGGCTGCTAGGCTCCGGGCTTGTCGGTGTCTCTGAGTTGGCCTGCAAAGCCTATCCCCCAGCCAGCCCCTGTCTGTGCTGTTGGGCCAGGCTGTCACGCAGCCACAGTGGGCTGGGAAGGGCCCTGCAGGGTGCTTCCCAGCCAACTGGGGCTCCATGACAGCCCCGCCTGGCTTGGGCATGGGGAGTCATGCAGATGACACGGCCCCAGCCTCAGCTGCAGCCTGATGGAAAGGGCCTGGCCCCAGTAGCCCAGCCTGGGCTGGCCGCTGCCTCAGCCCTCAACAGCACTCACAGGCTGGCTTGGCTGAGCCTCACAGGCCCAACCTCTGGTGAGGCAGACAGATGGTGGATGCCATGACATTTGACTCTGACCATGCTCCCTCCCCTGCCACTGGAGTGGGGAGGGGGGAATGGCTGACAGGGAGCACTGTTCCCTGGTAGGAGAGGGGGGCAATAAACCCTACCCTGCTCCCTTTGCCTCGGGGTCCCATGCATCTGGCCACTCCCCCACCCTTACTCAGGATAGAGAGCAGAGGGGTGGGGCCAGCCCAGCTCTCTAGAGCAGACAGCACAGCCCAGCCCAGGGCTAGGATGCTGGAGGATTCTGGTTTAACTTAAACCAGGAAGGGATCTAGGACAGAAATTGCATAAACCAGTTTCACCCAAATTAGTTAAGTCTGGTTTCACCCTGGTTTATCTTAAGCCATTTTGAAACTTGTTTATGTGTACTGAACTTACATTATGTTACAGATTTAAACTAGTTTCTGATCACTTAAACTGGTTTGTGTGTAACTTCTGTCCCTAGCCAAAGAATCAACAAGGAATACAGACTGCTTGCAAACTGACTGACACTTAAAATAAATGAAACATTCAGTATGACTCTTAATGAAGAAAATTTGTTAGTTTTCAAAGATAAGGGGCAGATTTATGAAATAATAACAATGTATCAGACCATATAAATAGAATTAAAATGTAACCAGACAATTAATTACTAAAGGTCATGCTATCATCCTTCTAGTTGTGATGAACAGCACCTTAAATCAAAAAGCAGCTCTTCCTTATTGAAAAAAAAAAAAATTGCGCTTTTTACTGTTCACGATGACTAAGTGAAAGTATTTCAAGGAAAGATAATATGTTAATTGTTATGCTACCAATACTCAGACAGAATATAAAACAAAACGAGAAAAGTAAATAAAGTTACATGTATATAATATACCATAGAATGAATGAAAAGCCAAGAGGATTTTGATAAGAATGAAAAAAATCTTTCTGTTTTAGACATGTTTCATCATGTTGAGCTCACCTGAGTTGGCTGGACGAGTAGCAGTAAATTCAAGAAAAGGAAAATATGCTTTCAACTCCAGCTAGAAAAACACAGTACATAGCATAAAATTACCTTTTTATTGAAATTGTAGGTGGCATTTTGTCGGAGTGAGAGAAGGATAAAATTTGCTAAACAAAATGTTTGGTCAGAAAAGGTTTTTTTCATGTTAGTTAAGTTGTTGATGTTTTCCTTTTTGTGAAGGATGTGAAAATACCATCCTTCTGTTTTTTTCAATATACAAAATTATATCAAAGTGGCTACAAATATTTTCACTTGCCAAAAACTCACTCTTCGATACATGAAAAAATGTCATTTTGTTAACATCTTCAATGACAATTTTAAAGTATAATTTATTAAAGAAACAAAGAAGTTGATCAACATTTAACCATTTGAAATGAAAGTTCTGACATTTTTCATCAACTAGATTTGCACATTTCAACCAGGTGTTTGACCATATGGATAAGGTTTCTACACAAGCTTAGAGACTGGATCTGAAGATTCTAATCTCTTTCAAGCAAGAATGTATTTTTTACAGTTTTGTAAATTATATGAATAATTCAGAACATTTATTAGAAGCTGATACTAATATTGATAATATTAAAAACAGTGATAATATTGAAAATATTGAGCAAGAAAAGAGGAGGAAAATCAGTCTTCTAAGTGGGTGTGAAATAATTTTTACTCTCGTCAGAGGAGGAGAGTGAAAGAGAGGAGTGACTGCAAAATGTAGCCTAACCTTTCATCCAGCTGTTTCAGATATCCATAGCAATGAAGACATGGTATAGTGGCTGCAGCATGGCTGTAGAAGCCCTACCAGGACTCTTGAGGCTTATTAAGGGGGATAGCCCCTCCATGCCTTCAGTGCTCCTTCTTTGAGCTTGCTATTTGTCTGCATGGGCAGCAGTCACTCCTCTACTTGCAGGTTGACATCACCATAGTAAAAAACTGTTCTGAAGACTAAAGATATGCATGCACAGCAGAATGCAGGGCCATGCAAAGCTACTGAAGCTGGTTCTAAAAGAGCTTACTCTAGTGTCTCTGCAGAACAGGGTAGTGCTTTACAAAAGGTTCAGAAGATCAGTGGCAGAGCCAATACCAGAACCCAGGATTTTAGAGCTCCAGTCTTGTCTACTGAAACATATGGCCTTCTATGGGTGTGAAGGTGGTCGAGTAGGGCACCTACAACAAGTGATGAGTGAACAATTTCCTGCTTTGCAAGTGAAAAAAAACGATACCAAAAAAAAACTATCAATAGTTTCATGATACATATTAACAGCCCTACTCTGTTCATAACCATATTCTCCAGCATGGTTCCAAGGTATTGTTCAGTGTGTAACAAGGAAGTCCTGATGTTGCTGATAATTTGGCAATTTGGCAAGCATTCCTGTTTCTTATCCAGTATTCCTAGGAAAAAGCTTCCAAAGGGAAATAGATTTATGCATGATATTCATTGTCCAGGGTTATTCGATAGCATCATTCAATAGACCTTAGAACCTGGCACTGCTATAAGATGTTACCAGAGAGGACCTGGCTCCAATGGTGAATTGGTGAGAGCTAGCAGTGTGTCTGATTTCACTTTGTAGAGTGAAGTTTACAGAACTGAGCTTAAAAGGAGAAGATTATACATTTTTTGCCAAAACTAATAAGAGAAAGGGGGATAAAATGCATCCCGTAGTGAAAAATAGTGGAAAAAAAACACCAGAGATGAGCTTGGAGCCATGGCCTTAAAAAATGTTTACAGTAAGTAGGTGTGTTTACACAAGACGCTCTGTCACCATAGCAATGAGCGTAGCTCATAGTTATGGCAGCGTAGCATTGGTGAGCACAAACTGTGATGCCGACGCTACCGCACAGTTGGTGTAGTGATGAACTATACAGCTGTAACTCATCACTTTACATAGTCTGGAGGCAGAATTGTATCTCCATTTCTTACCCCAAGGATCCTTGTTGCTCAAAGTGGGCCCCAAAGCTTAATTAAGGGAGTGGAGAAGGACTTTGTTCCTACTGGGCGCATCTACACATGGCCCTGACTGCACAGTTGTTACTGGGGAGGAGGAAAAGGAGGAGGCTCTTCTCAGCCAGACTGGCTGACCTGCTTGACCAGGCTTTAAACTAAGCTCGCCAGGGGGTGGGTGGATAACCATCACTGCAAGCCCACTAGGCAACTACTGCATAATCAGCAGGTTAGGGCACCCAAAGGAATCCACACCTACCTCAGTCCTGGAACAGTGTCTGCCTGGGAGGGCAAGAAGCCTAGGGCTTCCAACGGGACACTTATATGTCTGTACACCAATGCCAGGAACTTGGGGAATAAACAAGAGGAACTGGTCCTCCTGCTAAACAAGAATGTTTACAATCTCATAGGGATAATGGAGACCTGGTGGGACTCCACCTATGACTGGGCCATAGGTATAGATGGCTATACCCTGTACAGGAGAGATCGTGCAGATAAAAGGGGTAGGGATGTAGTTCTCTTTGTCCAGGACAGCTACACATCCCTGCAAATTGACATTGGCACCCAGGGAAGACAACTGGAGTCCCTCTGGGTTAAAATACATGGGGAACATGGCACAGGGGATATCATGGTAGGAGTCTGCTACAGACCTCCTAACCAGAAACAAGAGCTGGACCAGGAATTCACCAGGGAACTAGCTGAGGCTGCATGCTCCTGGTGCATGGTTGTCATGGGAGACTTCAACTACCCAGACATTCATAGATTCATAGACATCTCATGGGAAGAGCACTCAGTCAAATCTGATCAGTCGCAAAGCTTCCTCACATGCGTGGATGAGCTCTACCTGACTCACAATGTCTATGAGCTGACAAGAGGTAAATCATTGCTGGATGTTGTACTGGCCAAAGGGGATGATCTAGTCAGTGACCTAAGAATCAATGTAAAGCTGGGTGATAGTGCCCATGAGCTGATCACCTTTACTATCCATTGCAAAGCTGGCAAGTCAGTCAGCAATGCAGAAGTCCTTGACTTTAGGACAGCTGACTTTGACAAACTCGGGAGGCTCATTGTTGAGGCCCTAAGGGACCATGACTCGACAGGAAGAGGAGTCCAAGAGCAGTGGTTGCTCCTCAAGGGAATGATCCTGATAGCACAAGGGTTGAACATCTCATCTCAGAGGAAGGGTAGCAAAAGGACACAGCAACCTTCTTGGCTCAGCAGGGAACTTGAGGACCTCCTACACCTAAAAAGAGAGACTTATAAAGGATAGAAGGCTGGAATAACCACCAAGGAGGAGTACTCAGCACTGGTCTATGCCTACAGGGAGTGGACCAGGAAAGCCAAGGATGCAACCGAACTCCATCTGGCTTCACATATCAAGGATAATAAAAAGTCCTTTTACAGATATGTAGGGAGTTGGAAAAAAAGCAAGGGTAACATTGGACCCCTGCTGAACCAAATGGGACAGCTGATAACAGACACACAGGAAAAACCCAACCTGCTTAATGGGTACTTAGCGTCGGTCTTTCATCAGCCCAAAGGGACTGCCCTAGCATGATGCAGAACGGCCAGGGTGAGGGCGCATTTATACCCAGTATTGGTGTGGACCTTGTAAAGGAACACCTTGAGAGGCTAGATATCTTCAAGTAAGCTGGTCCTGACAGATTACACCCTAGAGTACTCAGGGAGCTGGCAGGTGTCATAGCCCAAACATTGGCAAAAATATTCCAAAACTCACGGCGCTCAGGTGAAGTACCTGAAGACTGGAAGAAGGCCAATGTGGTACCCATTTTCAAGAAAGGGCAGAAAGTAGATCCTGGGAATTAAAGGCCAATCAGCTTGACCTCAATCCCCAGTAAGGTTCTGGAAAAAATTATCAAAGAGACCCTTCTTGATAAGCTGGCTGATGGCAACATCCTGAGGGACAGTCAGCATGGGTTTGTCGTGGGTAGGTTTTCCCTGACCAATCTCATCTCCTTCTATGACCAGGTGACGTATCACCTGGACAAGGGAAAAGAGATTGACATCATATATCTGGACTTTTAAAAAACCTTTGATTTGGTGTCCCATGACCTCCACATGGAAAAATTGGCCAACTGTGGCTTCGGCTACACCACAGTCTGATGGCTGGGAAATTGGCTCCGAGGTCGGATCCAGAGAGTAGTAGTCAATGGTAGCAAATCATTATGGCGCTCAGTGACCAGTGGTGTCCCCCAAGGCTTTGTCCTTGGACCAGTTCTGTTTAACATCTTTATCAATGATGTGGACATTGGTGTCAGAAGCGCACTAGCCAAGTTCGCTGATGACACTAAGCTTTGGGGCATAGCGTCCACACCTGAGGATAGGCTAGTGATCCAGGCTGACTTGGATAAGCTTAGTAAGTGTGCGGATATAAATATGACGATGTTCAATACCAAAAAATGCAAGGTTCTCCACCTTGGGGGGGAAAAAAAACCTACAGCACACTTACAGGCTTGGCAGTGCTACGCTTGCTAGCACCACAGCTGAAAGAGACTTGAGGGTCATGATTGACCACAAGATGAACATGAGCCACCAATGTGATGTTGCAGCTGGTAAAGCAAACACAACTCTACTTGCATCCATAGATGCTTCTCAAGTAAATCTCAGGATGTCATCCTCCTGCTGTACCCAGCCTTGGTGAGGCCGCAGCTGGAGTACTTCCCCATAATTTGGTGTCGTCCATGAACTTAACCAGTCCACTTCTGACACATGAATCCAGATCATTTATGAATATATTAAAAAATACTGATCCAAGTACTGAGTGCTGGGGGATGCCACTGGTCAGCATGCACCATGTTAACCCGGTTGCATTGACTGTCACTCTCTGGGTCCGACCGTAGAGTCAGTTCCCCAGCCATCAGACCATAAGGTTGTCAAGGCTGCTGTTCCCCAATTTTAACATGAGGACTTCATGGGAGACCAAGTCAAAGGCTTTTTTGAAATCTAAATATATGACATCAACCTCTTATTCTTTGTCCAGGTGATGCATCACCTGGTCATAGAAGGAAATGAGATTGGTCAGACAAGTTCTACCCACAATGAAGCCATTTTGGCTATGCCTTCTGTTAGCCTGTTGTTGATGGTTTCTTTGATGACTTTTCCCAATTCTTTCAAGGGATTGAGATCAAACTGATTGGCTTGTAGTTCTCTGAATCTTCCTTTCTTGAAGATAGGCACCACATTGGCCCTCTTCCAATCTTCAGGAACCTCTCCCAAGTGCCACAAGTTCTCAGATATCCTCACCATTGATCATGCTATGATGTCAGCCAACTCTTTTAGTACTCTTGGGTGTGCTAAATCCACTGGTCCTACTCCACCCTTTCCCTAGGTTCTATCTTCAGCTTCCCAAACGGAGTCATTACATTACTAAATGTGCATTCATATTCATTGAGAAAGCTCCCAAATCCTGTTTCCTACTGTAGAGGAACAACAGCAGTTCTTCTGTAGGCAGGAACCTCTATGGCTGTAGAGAAGGGTTCAGATTCATGTGCAAGAAATTGGATTAAAAAGAAAATTAGATCAGCTTCTATATTTGGTGTTATGGTCCATGCTTTTTTGTGGTCTGTCTGAACCCCAAAATAAGGTGCATTTCTCTTTTAGCTTTACTGTCAGTTCTCCAGCACCCCTTTAATATTCATGCTTCATATTTTAGATGCAAAATATTTCATCCTGTTTTTCCACAATAATATTGCAGGCTTCCATCCCAGGGGCTTCATGTTGACAGCTGATGTCAGATTAATTTGCTTATGTATTTCCCTGTTCAGCCAGGCTAAAGGAACATCTTGTCTTTTTCTGAAATGTCACAGTGCTGTCCTCTACACGGGTTCCTTTTAGAAAGCATTAGGACTGGATTATAGCCACTGCAAGCTGCCATTTTTAAAATGATTTTAATTCTCCTATTTGTCCTAACTCTATATATTGTTAATATTTACCTTGGAATCTTTTTAATAGCAGGTCCAGCATACAGCTGAAAATAAGTTTCTGTCCATCTCCTCAGAGGTTTTACATGAGAGAAGGCTGCTATATGTCACCTACCTTTCCAAAAAGCTAGAAAAAAATTACTGGAATTGGTGGCTTCTCAGGTAGTATCAGAGTGAAAGAAAAATGTTTTACTAATATTCCAGATATACTGATTCTTGCACAAAATATCACAGAATCATAGAAAATGAGGTGTGGAAAGGACCTCAGGAGGTCATCTAGTCCAACCTCCTACTGAAAGCAGGACCATCACCAGCTAGACCATCCCAGCCAAGGCTTTGTCTACTCAAATCTTAAAAACCTCTAAGGATGAATATTCCATAACTTCTCTGGGTAACCTGTTCCAATGCTTTGCTACCCCACTAGTAAGAAAGTTTTTCCTAATGTCTAATCTAAAATTCCCTTGGGTACAACTCAAGACCATTGTTCTTTGTCCTGTTATCTGCCACCACTGAAAACAACTAGCTTTGTCCTCTTTTCGTGTCTTTGGACATTCAGGGATGCTGTTCCAATGAGCTATAAATCAGCACATTGGAGCAGATCTGATTAATCAAGCCTGCTGGAACATGTTAATTAGCACTCTCCAGCAGCCTCCATGTCTCATGTATTCAGTGTCCCCACACTTCAAAATGGTGGTGGGGGTGCTTTAACTAAAGTTCATCAAATTAAGTTTAGTTAAAATGCCCCCACTGCCATTTTGAAGCATGGGACATCAAATATATGAAAGTTTGCGGGTGCGTTATTTAGAGTGAGTCTTGGAGCTGCTCTAATTAAAATGTATCCTCCCACCCCTGGAGCACATGTAAAAATGCCCATCATGACTACTCTTCAAGTAGTTGAATGCTGTTTTTAAATCCCCCACCAGTCTTTTCTTCTCCAGATTAAATATGAACTCTTTTAGGAATTTTAAGCCTAACACAGAAAAGAATGTGCTTCTACCTTCCATTTATCAGCAATCCATGCACAGAAAGACCTATAGTCACAATCACCATTTATAATACAGCAACCAATACTCTAAGCATTACTGGGGTACACAACAAAAGTTTCCCTTTCCCATTGCCCCCTTAATCCACCTCCTATGATGTCTCCCATTCCTTTTGCCCCTCCACATCAGTGCTATTTGCAACTGTGCCTACCGCTTGATTAAGGGGTACTTCTTTTGCTGGCCATTATTCCTGATTGCTAGTGCATTTGGCCCATGGAAAAATAGGATTAAGGACAGGAAAGTAACTGAAAACACAGGAAAGTTGTTGTGAATAAATTCAGCTGCTAGAGCTCCAGTGAAATGCCCATTCACCCTACTGAATGGCCACAAACCATAGAGCTTTGCAAACTGCCTTTCTTATCCAGTTCCAAGCTCTTAGCAAGAATCTGGGAACCAAAGTGAAGATCGCATTTTCAGTCATCTGGGATAATGCTGATTCTGTTCATGGCTGAAAGTCTTAGCTTATGCCTGGATATGCCCATTGCAAGAAATAAAACATGGTATACTAAAGAGTGCTAACTATTCATATTGTCGAGTAAATAAATAATCAGTTAGACTGATCGTTATAACAATGACAACCAAAAAGAAACCAAGCAAATCTAAGTGGATGGTTTTGCTCAGAAGGGTTGAGAATGTGCTGGTGAATATCAAAGGGAAAAAATGGTAAACATCCTCTTTCACTCTTTGGCTAAGAAATCTGTCTTGTACATAATGTGTTTTCTTTTTGGATGAATGGGATCATAGGTTTCCATGGAATGTACTTGTAAAAATGAGAACATCATATTTATATAATAGATATAAGGTATATCATAGATATAATAACTTGTATCATAGAGCTAAGGTAGTCTATGTTCCCTATATATTTAATGTTTACTTACCTACTCAATTAAAATAGCTTTTGCTATTGTTAATATTTTTAATACAAATAAATTTTTTTTTTTTTTTACAGTACTTGTTTTTTTTTCTCTCTCTTTTTTGACAAAACTTGGTATTGATAACAAAATTGCAGCCTACAGACCCAGGCCCAGAAAGGCTTGTTAGAAGCAACTAACTTATATTCAGGTAAACAGTACCTATTTCCTATTACTTTGGGTTAAACTACTGAAATAAGATATATTAATCATGCTTGCAGAGATTTTTTTGTAGAAATGGACCCTAATTTTGTTTTTCAGACCATTTGTTCTCTATTTTTCTATCTTTCATGTCTGATTCTTTTCTTGAAGTAAGAAACATTGGTTAAAATGTCTCTGATATCTATAAATCTCCTAAGCCAGACTGGGCTTTTATGATGGTTGTAATATCATCAGGAGTAACGTAAAGCAAAGAGCAACTGCTTTTCTCCTAACTGCCACTTACTGTTATACAGTAGTTCACATTAGAAGCTGGTCAGAGGTTTTACAAGCATCAGTAATGTTTACAACTCCAAGTTCTGGGGGTGAACTCCCAATCCAGTTGAAATCCATATTAAAACTCACACTTGATTTCCAAGGGTCTGTATATATTTTTCTAACTTGACATTCACATTATTCTGAAGCATCTGGGGTATAAAAAAACCCAGCCTAAATAAATCCTTGTGATCCTTGTTTTCCCTGCAGCAAAGTATGAGCAAATCATGTTAGTTACCAAGGGGAAATTGATCCCCATGATCCCCCTAGAACTATATTCATGTCACAATCACAAATAATTTCACTGTTTAAACTGTAGGCTCTACAAGACCTAATGGAGGACATCTTTAGAAAGGAAATTTTTCCACGCTAACAACCTTACATTTTAGGAGGACAATTATGTTTTTTTCCAGACTAAACCTATTTTTGAAGTCCTACCAGCTCTACCCTAGTTTAATTCCAGGCTCCATTATTATTAATAATGTATGTTGTGCTTGAGCCTTAGGCAATGGCTATGTGACCTCTGAAGCAAGTCTACAAGTGCCATCCAGACATAAACTCTGCCTCTTTGTCACCCTCCATGAATTCAAACTTACAAATTAAATAGTACAGACAGCTCAGAAAGAGGCCCAAGAAGCCTAGTCTTCACTGCACATCTCAGTTCCGTACAGAGGCTTTATTGAAAGAGAAAAAGAGCACACTCTCAGACCATCCCAATTACAGTGCAGCCTTATAACAAACTCCCATAGGACTGAGAGAAAAGTTTGTGAAGCGAGGGTGATTACTGTGACCTTAAACAGACATGCAGTTTCTCCTGGGAGAGTCACTGCCCTCCTAGGAGAAACCATAAGTGTACAAATGCTCAGGCTTTTTATCCTAGGGTAAAAATGGCCACTCCAGGAGAAAAATAACCTGGGAACAACCAAGGTTAAATCACTCCAAGGAAAATTTCTCCTGGGACAGCAAATGTCTGTACATACTATGGCTTCTGTCAGAAGACAGTATAGTCCTCCCGCTTCTCCCTCACAGAGAGACAGTATGTGATTCACTGGACTCTGCTGCTCTAGAACACTCCCCCTTCACAATCCCCACACTGTGCTGTAGGGAGAGACAGGCTGACCATGGGTTATCTGTGTCAGCCAATCAGGGCTGCCCTATGCAGTGCTGTGATCTGTCACCAGGAGGACTAAAGAAGTCTGCCAAGAATACTGAGATGTGTGCACACCCCTCCATGCCCTCTCAACCCAGCCCCAGCTGCACAGTATTAGTACTGCAAACTCTCCACTCTTCTGTGCCTCAGCAGACAAATGTCAGTACACACAGCCCTGGGTAAGTTGATCCACCCAGAAAGCAAACCTGGGAGAATCTACCAGATTATTTGAATGCATGTATGCAGTCTGTAATAGGGTTAGTCAATCTGTGGCAACATCCTAAAATAAACCAGTTCCTGCTGGTGAGATTGTTAAAAGCAAAGGTTTGTCATAAAGAGTGTTTGTTATTATGAGGTTATACAGCATACCAAATTATATAGTAGAGTTCCCTGAGTTAGACACAGCAGAAACACAACTAATGGCAAGTCCTTGTGTGTAGGAATTTACAATCTGAGAATCTGGAGAGACGAAAAAGATCTGGACCTTTTACAATCTAAGGGCCAGAAGAGATGAAGACATGCTGATGCCTGTATAGTTGACCTTTACCTTAATATAAAAGAAATGAACTAATTATATAATCCCTTATACTGGGATAACATCTCTCAATTTGGTGCAAAATTACCTTTGAATGAATCATAGATAGAACTATAAAAATTTAACTTTTACCAGTGTACATGTAGATAAGCACAGCTTATGCTGGGGTAGACAAATAGGCTATTTATTACCTCCCCACCCACCCCCAACCTAGAAGTGAGGGACTATAAGGAGCTTCTATTGCATGCAACTACCTTGGGATAGCTGCAGGTCTGTTCACCCCATATCCCTATGTAATTTACCTTGTCATACAAAACCTACGCAAGTTTCACTGGTGAACACCGGTTGTCTTTCAAGGGTCTAAGTTACTTAGCTCTTATTTCCATTATTACAGGAAATGTTAAAATCAGGTTCATTATTTTATATCTGGGTCAATCCCATGGTCCTTTAACTGATATCTGATCATGGTTTTTGTAGGTCCTTATGCCAAAGCTGTATCTGCCTTTCCTCAGAATTGATTTCAAGACAAATGCCACACACACGATTCTGATGCCTGGAATTATACCAATATTTGATATTTTCAATGAGAAGCACATGTTTGTGAAGAAGAAAACAATGTAAGAACAAAGCAAAAGGTATTTCACATACTTATTTATTACTCATTTGTAACATAAATAAAATGTGGGTATAAACCACATTTCCTGTAAACATTTCTGAATGCAGCAGTTCAATCCCCACTAGCAAGTCTAATTTATAATCTAATAGCTGTAGAGCAGCTAATCCTCAAGAGAGAAGATCTGAGTCACAGTAGAAATAAGACTTTCTTTTTCAAACTAAAAACTTGTTTCTTTGATATCATCTTTTTCCTGAGAGAAGAAAGAATGGTGAAATTATCCTAGACAAACAATAGGACTAGTTTTTGTCAAATACGTATAGACAAACGCCTTACTGCAGCAAAGGAAACCACATGGAAAGCACTCCAACCCAAAACCTCCTGAAGATGCTGTAGGATCCTACTTTCAGTAATCTCTCCTAGAGGATAGAAACCCCAGCATAAATTTCCCAGAGGCTGGCCTAGAGCCAGGGAAGACTGTTTTCCAGTAAAAATACACATCAGCCAAGTGGTAATAATTTCCTTCAATATTTGGTTAGGATTCGGTTACTTGAGAAAGAGTCTGTGGAAAAAGTTGTAAGTCTGTGACATGTTTGGAATCAGCAGATGTAGTAGTACATTTCTGATATAGCATGAGTAAATTAAAAAAAAAAAATCTAAGCCTGTGTTTTTAATGTGAGACTGGATCCAGGTCTTGCAGCTGCCACAAAAAGGGTTCACACTCCAGTCTTTCTGTACTTACCTCAATTATTACGCTTCTTAGGCCTGTAGTAGACCAATGGGAAATGCAGTTGCACTGCAGAGGAGATGACCAAGCATGGAGTGAATTAGTAGTGTTCCTTTTTTTAGAACTGCAGATGAGCAGCCAGTTCTATTAGGGGATCCATCAGTGCTGCTAATATGACCATTTTGGGTAGTTTTGAGTTTATCTAAACATGTAGTCCTTGGAGCCCTGCTAAATTTAAGTGCTGAGGAGAATGTTTGAGAAGTAAACCTATACCTACAATTCCAAGCCAAAACAAGATCCAGATAAGCAGTGCCATTTAAAGCAAAAACTATTCCAGTTGCAGTGAGAAATTTTCTACTTCAAGATTTCCTATGTTGCTTTATTTTAATGAGAGCATAGTTTAGTGAACATAACATTGAGGATTTTTCTGGTATTTTCTTTCATATTAATATTACTGATATTTTACTGTTAGCTTTCATGGGACTTGTAACTTGTGAGGGTGACAGAAACTGCCTATTTACTAGAATTAGCTATTTGATGTCACATAGTACTCTCCACACTGTCCATATACATGAGAGAGAGAGAAGAGTATACCAAAAGATGGAGAAGTGGTAAAATACAGAAAGCTGCCTTTCATCCTAGTCACTATGGGTAAGCAGGTTTCTTATAGTTA
Organism: Alligator mississippiensis; assembly: GCF_030867095.1. Lineage (NCBI taxonomy): Eukaryota > Metazoa > Chordata > Crocodylia > Alligatoridae > Alligator > Alligator mississippiensis. Next base: position 40,282,506 of record NC_081824.1, read on the forward strand.
TTGTGGAAGGAATGGATGTGTAAGACGATATGGACCATATGGGCTAATTAAGGGGGGCATTCCAAGTATAAGGAGCTACATGAAGGCTGCAGTGAAGAGAAATGAAGGGAGACTATGAAAGGAAGACAACGATTTCTTCAGTGGTTATAGGCACCAGTGTACTTGTAGGAATTTGCCCTTGTTAAACCATGCAGTGCCTTCTTTGGCTCAGTAGTGTTCTAGCAGTGATACCTCATTATTAGGGACCTACTGAAAATGAAATTTCAAGGATTTTTGAGGAAATTGCAAAATCCAGCATTGCCCACAAAAGTAAGTAATATCTGCAAAATCAAAAAAAAAAGAAAAAAGAAAAAAAAGAAAACTTACTAAAAATAAAGGAAGTCAGAAGCCAGAGGGAGCCAGCAGTCCTCACTGCACTGTGACCTGGCTGTGCAACCCACTGAGGGGAAGGCGGGGCTGCCTGCACAAAGGGAAGTCTAAGATGGCTGCTGCCCCTACCTGTCACTGCTGATTGGCTAAGAGGATTGCCTGTCAAGTGGCCCTGTCCCTCTCCACCAATTGGCAGCAAGGGGTGGGGCTGCATGATGCACAGCCCTCGCAACCAATCAGCAGTGAGGGGCAGGACAATATGACAGACAACCTTCAGCCTATCAGCAGTGAGGAGCAGGGCCACTGGGGCCCCAGCCAATCAAAGGCACAGGGGCCCCAAACCATGATCAGCACATGAATATGGTTGTCAGCCCCATGATCTCTCTGAAAAATTGGCAAGCCATCTCCTTGAGTTAGGTAGACCCCTACCCCTACTCCTGCCCCTACCCACTCAGTTCTGGTTTATAGTTCCTGCTGTAACGAACTTAGAGTTAAAAGTTAAGGTACCATGTTAATTTTACTCTGTACTAACAGTGGGTCTTTGACCAAAGGTGGAGCCACTAGCTGTTAGAATAATATATGGAATAAATGCTGTTATTAAACAGATTCACCAAATATTAATTAATCCCACATAAAATGGAATGTGTTTCCTCTGGCTACCCACTCCTTCCCCTGATATTTTTATTCCCTTACTTACTTCATGAGATTACCTGAAGGGCATTCAGACTCACTGTCTATGTGCACAGAACAAGGCCTACTCTGTAACACTAATTGCACTATGAAACTATTCTCTGCTTTTTTCTTTGAAGTAGAACAGAAGACCACTGACATAAATCACCTGAGTCAGTCTGCATTTGAACAAACAATATTGGAAAGCAGACTTCCTGTCCTATCATTTGTATTTAAGTCATATTTTAATAACCTAAGAAAACACAACTGAATACAGCCCAGAAAGTCACAATACAGACTGGTTAGGGATGGCTTGTATTGTGAAATCCTGTCAAAAATTCACATACACTTAGTAACATTAAGAGCTTGCCTAACCTGAAAAAGAGCATGTAAACACAGCACTATTCCCTCTGGGGATGTAAGATGCAAAAGCTGCCAGAACACATTGCTTTTGTCATGAAACACAAAAAGCCAGTCAAGACTTTTTTCTTTCTTTGTAGTTTATTTATTTAAGGTAGCTAAATGGATATTCCATGTGTTTTGCAATAATATCCTGCCTGTTACAGCTAAATTGATTACAATACAAGGGGCTGTATAACAAAGCAAGAGAAGGCAATTACATTTCAGACAAATAGAAAATTGATTCTGAACCCCAAATTAACCCCAACGTTCTCTCCACCACTCCTCCTCCTTCCTTTCCTGCTCTATTTCCTCCAAACCCTAACTTACCACCCAATGTAGCCAGCCCTGATTCCTGAAATCCTTCCTATGGCTTTTGATTTTCTCTCCTTTAAATCCTTGCTGCTTCTGAACTGGGGCTCCACTGAGTGCCTGGTGTAGAACCGTTAAAGTCCAAGGTATCATTGAGTCAAATCTTGGCTGTTCTGTGATTTAGCCAGTGCTGTGCTTAAGCATATGGTAAAATATATTCACAAAGACTAACAGCTGATACTGTTGATTGTCTTGACTCAGCCCAGTAGGACAATCTTCTCAATCACCTTCCTATTTCTTTTCCTTAAAGGTTTTTGGTTTTAACTGCATAGTGGCCATCATGTATAAAATAATGCATTAGTTTAAGTGGAGGCTGAAAGCAATGAGGATTATATTACATGTGTAGGGGTGAAAAGCAGAGGGGAGCTTTCCCATCTTCTCTTTTTGCATTGGTGTCTATATAATTGCCATCCAGCAAGGATATGGCAAGAATTCCCCCTCCTGTTTCACTTTGCTTTACACAGAGTGTCTAAGGGTCAAGCAGAGCTGACTTTGGCTTTTGTCTAGAGCCCCCATCCATGCACACTCTCCTGCCACCCACACACCAGTAACTGATGACATGCACCAGTTCAGCCTATTGAAGCCCTGGGCAGTCACCCTGAATGTTCACCCCTGAAACCAGTTCTAAGAACACTATAGAGCTAACCTCACTTGAGGGGACATTGTCTGTGGGTACCCTACAGATACCTTACCAGACACAAGCAGACAAGGTTCTTTGGGTGGATCTGATATCTTTTATTAGACCAACTTAAATAGTTGGAAAACAATTATTAAGCAAGCTTTCAGATTCAAAAACCCTTCGCCAGGCTAAGGAAGCTTCAGCAGTTGGTGTGTGCTCTTCCTGGATGGAATGAAAAGTAAAGAAGCCAGCGGCTGGGCTGGTGTGCATACAAGATGGGCAGTCAGTGAAAATGTAGATTGAGGAGTCAATGGGTGAGAGAGAGGCTGGGGGAGGGAGGGAGGGGGTGGGAAGAGAGAGAAGGGGGATGAATAGTGGAGAGATACCTGGGGAGTAAGATGTCACGCAGGTTATAATGTGTCATAAATCCAATGTCTATATTTAGTCCATGATTTTTAGTATCTAGGACACAAGGCACCTAAACCAAGCAAGTCATCATGTTCTTATCATTCCTCAAACCATGGATGCTGGAAGACTGTACTACAGAAAGGATTTCAGTGGATTACTAGTTTTGCAAGAATTGATTGCCAAATTGGCATCATCCTAAACTATGTTTGCAAAATACTTCATATACTCCCAGATGCTTTTACGTACTCAAGAATGTGGATCTGGGTCAAGAATAAAGCTGGCCATATTATTTGTAGTGAATACGTTGTTTGATTAATTTAACTTCTTTTCCTGTTTGTGAAGTGTTCTCAACCCACTGCTGACTTCTACCAATGTATTTGTTGTTTGGACTGTCTGCCAAATAATATATTCAAACTTGTTTACAAAATGTCCACTCAGCCCAGCTATTGCCATTACATAGTGTTATTGCTCTCTGACTGGAAGCTTCATAAACAAGAAAAGATGAATAGTACATAGTACAATGACAGTCATTTAGGTAACAAACAATGGATAATATCCCATATACAACAGTAGAGTTGACTTGCCTAGACTAGAAGGGATTTGCCTATACTAGAAAGGGTTTGCTAGTATAACCAATTTGAGTGCCAGCTGCATCTGCAAGAGTGCTTTTTATCAGTATAATAGGCAGGCACAGTTCTTTGAGCAGATGTGATATCTTTTATTAGACCAACTGAGTTGAGACCAGCTGAGTTTGTGAATATATCAGATATTCAGTAGAAGTTGAGACTTGGTTGGTTTTCTCAAAGAACCTTGCCTGCCTATGTCCTTAGACCAACATGGCTACAACCAAAAACCCTTTATCAGTATAAGCCACAGTGGCAAAATTATATTTTTGCCAGTATAACTGCATCTATCTTTAGACATTTGACACTATTAAAAATGTTATAAAAAAGTATCAAACCTAAGTAACATTACCAAATCAATTAAAACTTCTAGTGAAAATCAAGTATATTTACAAACAAGTTTTTAACTTCCACTTTGGTCTTTGGCCAGCTTAGGCAGAACATTTCAGCAAAGAGATGACAAGATAATGAAAAAAAAAAAAGAGAGAGCTGAAGGATAAGTGCTAAGAAGAATTTTTTGTGATGCTGGGCTAGTGGAATGTATGAGTAGAAAGAAGGCTCTTTGTGATAAATGGATCCAATCTGAACACAACTGATGCAGTTGTTAGGAAGAACAAAATTAAGAAATGGGAAGAGACTCATGTAATTTGCACACCTGGTTTTAATACAACTGGAAGGTAAAACCAGGTAAATGAGGGTAATAAAGGAACATCAGAGAACAGACAGCAAGAAGAAAGAAAGTGCTACCACATTCTACATTTACATGTTTCTGTGAAGATCAACTGAAAATTGAGCTTTATAGTGTGATTTGGGGGTCCCAATTATAGGTAGACCCTATATATAAAATCTATGTGGCTTATTTGGCTTTATGAGGAGAAAAAGGCTTCATTTACAATCAGAACAATATTGACAAATATTGATGAACCTGAGAACTAGTGATTAATAGGAATGAGGGTACAAAAATGGGAATTACCACATCTGTGATGGAAACAAAACTCAAAAGGCATGGTCCCTGCAGCAAAGAGTCTGAAATCTAAATCTAAGACAAGAGGTGTCAGATGGATGCAGATAAATGCATAAGGAAAAGAAAACTGTCAGACAATATTGGTCAGTATGTTAAACAGTAGTCTTAGTATCTAATAAGCTTTTTATTGGCATCAAATCCAGGGAGCATTCTAAGCAGGAAATAGGAAAACAACACGGTTCTCCTAAGTGTGAGGCAGTATGGGACAAAGCACAAAAGTGTGCACTTGAAAATTTAACAAGTAGGTAAGGAAGGCTGATGTTAGAGATCAGGCATAGGCAGGGGGAAATATCCTGATACAGCTTGAGAGTTCATAGGCAGAAAGAGAATATTCCAGAAGGTACCTTAAAAATGAAGGAAGGAGCTAGCATTTGATGTGATAGGGAGCAAAAGTTTACAAGCTGTTGTAAAGAGAGGGACAATGTGGTCAAAGTGATGGGCTAGGAAAATGAACTTTGCAGCAGCATTCTAGCAGAATAAAGGTGGGACAAAAGTACATCAGTCAAAGCCAGAGAAGGAATGATGCAATTATCAAGATTTTAGACAAGAAAAAATAATTTGATCTAAAGAATCTGGACTGCTGTGAAGCATTTGATACAACTCCCCTCCAGCCATATATGAAGTTATTAGATAAGCTGGACAAGATGAAGATTAGTATAAAATTTGTGAAGTTGCTAAGAAACCAATTCAGGGTGGGGGGAAAACAACAAACAGGTGGTGCTGAAAGGGGTACTACTGGACTGGAAGGAGTTTACTAGTAGTGTTCCTCAAAGATCAGTCTTGGACAAAACTTACTTAATACTGCCATTAATTATCTTGAATTCTCAGAATTTCCTGAGAATGTCAACCCAGGAGGCACTAATCAGTGCAAAGGAGGATTGGACTATTTTACATGAAAAACTGAATGACCTCAGTGACTACAGTAATAAAATGGGATGAAATTTAATAGCAAAAATGCATGGTCTCATAAGGCACATCTAAACATCACCCTACGATTACGTTGTTACTGCACCATGCTTTAGTACTTCCTTTAGAAAGTACTAAAGCATGGCTCAGTAACCCCCTGTACTGCGCCATGCATACAGCGCGTGGTTAGCTTTTGCTGCTACTTCATGTAGCAGTGAGCTAAAATGGGGGAGCATGCAACTATGGTGAACTAGTTGCCAGTCACATGTAGACCCACTTCACCCTATGTTGATGTAGCGACATGCTATGGCAATGTAGGATGTTGCTATGGCAATGTAGGGTGATGTGTAGATGCACCAATATTTAAGTGTTGATAACCAGAACTTCTGCTGGAGGCTTATAAATTGGAAACAACAGAGAACAAGAAAGAGTGGGTATTAATAAATCACAGGGTAACTTGGACAGATGTACTTTTGTGCTGTAGTTATCTGAAAGGCAAATGCCCTCCTATGTTGTACGAGGCCAGGTACTTTCAGTGTAAATAGAGAAGTAGTGTACAAGAAAGACAGATTCAGTGGTCCAGAAGCAGCAAATGCTTACTAAGATGAGCAGAGGAATGGAGGCCCTGTCTTATGAGAGGGAACTAAAAGAGTTTGTCCTGTTTAGCCTAGCAAAACAGGGGCTCAGAGGGAATACAACCGCTCTCTGTGAATATTTCACCTTGTCTATTCCAAGTAGTAGGATGAGAGAAGACCCATTTAAGCTAAAATACAATTTTGGCACAGGAGCAAATATGTAAAACCTGGACATGAAATTAAAAGAAGGTTCATAATCCTCAAAGGAGAGCTCTTGGAACAACTTTCAGAGAGCAATAGTGGGGACAACTAGTTTTAAGATGGAATTTGATAACTTAAAACACAGTTACCAGCAATACCTGGGAAGTGGAGTCAGTGACCCAAGAAGTCTCTTCCACTTTTATGTTCTCATGTGGCAATGAATCAGTCGGTGGCAGTCCCTCAAAGTCGAGAATGATGTCTGTCAGGCTTGATAGGGCCTCAGATGACTGAGAAGTCCGATTCTGGATACACACATTCTCTGGCAATGGGGGCATGTTGTTGCACAGGGGAGTGGGATTTGCAGCCCCAGGTTGGTTTCCTTCTCCTTCCTCCACCGCCACCATTTCACCTCAGTATCGAGTCGTTGAGCCTCAAAGTGGTACGCACCTTGGTGGACCAGGTAGTGCCACACCGAATGGTCAGCAGCTTGCTCCTCCCAGCCATTGGTGTCGATGCCTCCATGCTTGAGGGCGACCTTGAGCATGTCTTTGTACTATTTCCTTTGGCCACCTTTTGAGCGTTAGCCAATGGAGAGCTGGGAAAAGAGAATCTGGTGAGGGAGGTGGTTCTTTGACATCCGGATGCAGTGGCCCATCCATCAGAGTTGATTTCTCGAGAGTTTCAATGCTAGTGGATGCAGCTTCATGGAGAATGCTTACGCTGGTCTGGCGGTCCTCCCATTTGATCCCCAGGATTTGACGCAAGCAGCACTGGTGAAAGCTCTCAAGGATCTTAATGTGGCATTAGTAGACGGTCCAGGTTTCACTGAAGTAGAGGAGGGTGGTCAGCACAACAGCCTTGTAAACCAGGACCTTCATTGACTGCTGATGCTCTCTATTTTCGGAGACACGTTGTCACTGCTTGAAGAAAGCGGCACTGATGCAGTTGACCTGGTGCTGGACTTCTTCATCGATGGTAGCCCATTGAGAGAGGTGGTTGTCGAGATACAGAAAGTGCTCCACGTACTTCCAGAGCCTCCCCATTTATGTAAACAGAGTGAGGGATGTTTAGCTGGCCGGGGGAGGTTTGGTGGAGAACCTTTGTCTTGGTGATGTTCAAAGACATCGCTTCCATACTCTGTGCAGAGTGAGCCATCATGCAGCAATCACTTGCAAACTGAAAGTCATGGATGTCCTTGGTGGTTTTGCTTTTGCCCAGAAGTGCCCAAGATTGAAAAGCTTCCCGTCCAGTAGATACTGGATACTGACGCCAGATGGTAGATCATGTCAGATGAGGTGGATGATGCTGGTCAGGTAGATGGTGAACAGGGTGGGGGTGATCATGCAACCTTGTTTGACCCTGATCCAGTTGCAGAAGGCATCGGTTTCAGATCTTCCGCTCAGGACAGTGGTGCTCATATCATCATTCAGGAGCCGCAGGATGGTGACAAACTTCAGCAGGCAGCCAAGGCATTGGAGGATGATCCACAGAGTTTCAAGATTTAAGGAATTGAATGCCTTGGTCAAGTCAATGAAGGTGAGGAACAGTTCTTGATTTTGCTCCTGACGTTTTTCTTGGATTTGCCTGGCAATGAAAACCATGTCCACAGTGCCATGGGATGGTCAGATGCCATACTGGGTTTCCGGAAGGATTTCTTCAGTGACAGGACAAAGGTGATTCAGGAGGATGCGGGCCAGGATCTTACCTGCAATGAACAGGAGGGAAATCCCCCTGTACCTCCCACAGTCAGATTTGTCCCCCTTCTTGTGGATGGTCATGATGGGCACATTCTTGAGATCCCTGGGGATGTCCTCTTCATCCCAAAGGCAGAGGATATTGGTGGAGTCATGATGTGAGCTGGAAGCTGCCAGCATGGTAGACTTCTGTGAGAATACTATCTGGCCTGCAGGTTTTGTTGGTTTTCATCTGTTGGATGGCACACTTCAGCTCTCTGATGGCTGGTGGATACCAAGGGAATCCACAACATGGCGTTGTGGGATGACTTGGAGGGTCTCCTCTGATATGGTGGGTTCCCGGTTAAGGAGGAGTTTGAAATGCTCCTTCCAATGCAGATAGATGGCATCATCGTCTTTGAGGAGTCGGGAGCCATTCTGTGATTGGAGGGGATTTTCTCCAGTGGAGCAGGGTCCATAGGTTGTCTTGGTAGCCTGGAAGAAGTTATGCATGTCATGCTGGTCGGCGTAGCCCTGGATCATGCGCGCGTTCTCCACCCACCAGTTGTTCTTCATGTCACAGATGTGTCATTGGATTGCAGCCTTCAGTTGATGATACACTGCCATCTTTCACCAAGTTTGTGGATGGCTTTGCCAGGCGATGAAGGCTGCACACTTCTGCTCGAGGAGATCATGAATCTAAGCATCACTGGCGTTGAACCAGTCCTGGTTCCATCGCAATCTGAACCCAATAGTCTGGACACAGGAGTCTTGGATGGTGGACTTGAGTTGCTCAGTGTGCGTGGATAGAGATGGCATCAGCAGTAGGGACGTGGTCCAGTGTACTATACAACAGGGATTTACTTCACCATAAACTGAAGTGGTGGGTTTTTCAAAACACCGCTTCAATTTAGGGCAAAGTAAACCCCATATCATGTACACCCATATCTTACCTGCCTCCCCAGCAGCAGGGAGGGGAGGGTGAGCTGCTGCCATGTGGAACGGTCCCTGGACTGCAAGGATAGGGCTTCCCTCCATGGCAGCAGTGGCCCCCCCTCCAGGCAGCACCCACCCACAGGAACCCAGTTCAGGTGGTACTAGGGGGCACTGCAACCATCCAGGGAAGGACTGAGTCCCTGTACAGCTCATGCTTCAGGGAGGGGAAAAAAAAAAAAGATCAGGCTCACCCCTTTTTCTTTTTGTTCAGTGAAGCCTGGCTTCGCGGGCTGCTGCCAGGCTGCCTGCATGGGCTGCTTGCACAGCCCCTGAGCAGCACAGAGCCCGGTGCTTCGCTCTGTGGCTGTAGGATAGCAAACTAAAATTCCTCAGAGGTGTTTTAGTTTGCTGCACCCCAAAGTCATTTAAAGCATATTACACTGCTGAATGTGCTACCCTGGCTGGAATTAATGCACAATACACTGCTGATGCGTGCAAACGCCAGCACCATTAAAGCAGTGCAAAAGCATTTAACTTGCTTTAAAGTGTCATGGACGCATGCCCTTTGATTCATCTACACACAACCTAACGCTTTACTGTGGAGCTAATTAGTTAGCTGTATTTAAATAGGAATAGGAACTTTACATCATTTATAGGGAAGTGTATTTTGGAATGTAATCTTTCATCTGTCAGTATAAGGATTTTCTAGAATTCCTATTATTGTGTATCTAAGTGTTTCCCTGGGAAACTAGATCTCATGTGCCCAATAAGCTAGTGCCTAATAAGCTAGTGCCTCACCAGCACTGAGTAATGCAGACTAATTACTTCCGGTGTGTCCCTTACCACAGTTCTATTAATATACTCCAGCAAGACTGTCTTTTTCCAGCAGTATGACGTTGAACACCCATGTGTAGTTTATACACTCCAGATCCTTTAACACCACGATGCCATTTATCCAGAAATTCCCCATTTTACATTTGTGCATTTGATTCCTCCTTTCTAAATAAAGCACTTCATAATTGTACTTACTGAATTTTATCTTGCTGATTTCAGATCATTTATCCAATTTATCAAGCTTATTTTGAATTCCAATCCTGACCTACAAAATGCTTGCAAACCCTCCCTGCTTGGTGCCATCCATGAATTTTATAAAGGTACTTTCTCTTCTATCATCCATGTTATTAATGTAGATATTTAATAGAACCAGGTCTGAAACAGGCCCCTTTTAGGACCTGCTTGAGAAATCCTACTCATTTGACAGGGAACCATATTTAACTATTTTTGAGAATTTTTTTTCAACAGATTATGTACTACCCATTGGTGATTAATTCAAAGCTATAGTTCCTTGCCTTGTCCATAAGGGACAGTGGGTGTGTCTGCAAGACACCCACAACAAGCAGCTTGTTGCTACAGTGACATAGCATCAGTAGGCACAAACCATGACACTGACACTACTGCTCAGTAGGGTTGGAAATGACCCATGTGCCACTGAGATTGTTCAGTAACAACTGTGCAGAGGGGCTCACATGTAGATGCACCCAGTGTGTAGGAATCAAGACCTATAATCCACTATGTGATAAGAAGTTTTATCAGATACAAACTGACAATGTAGAAATCTGTGAGTTGAGAAAGAGAGAAAGACAGAAACAGAAGGTCAGACAAGCAATTACAGGGGTGGAAACAGAGAGGGTGTAGTGTCAATGGTTGTATCCCCTATCTTGGATGATGACGTGGGAACAGCAGCCAGGGACTTTTCTAAAGTCCCTGAATCAGGTAAAAATTTTACTGCTCCCTTCCCCCCCATGCTCCATGGCACTTCCCCTCCCCAATTCTCCCCTCCCCCACCTGCTACTGCCACTGTCCCTGCCTGACTCAGTTCAAGGAGGAGCACCAGAGCTACTCCTGCCCTGCTCTGATAGGACTGCATGGGGAGCTGAGCTCAACCAGGGATAGCAGCAGCAGTGGGCAGGTTCCCCCTTCCTGCCCAGTCACCCAAATGTTCTGCCTGCACAGAATCAAGTGCAAGGAGGAGGAACCCACCTACTGCAACTGTCCCTGGGTGAGCCTGGCTCCCTGCTTAGCTTAGCAGGAATGGAAAGGTGTGGCTCTGGAGCTTCCTCCACCCCTGGCGCAGCTGGGGACAGTGACAGCATGGGCTGTGGGGATGGGGGGGGGGTGAAATTTGAGGGCTATTGAGAGGATGTGCTGCTGAGCACAGGAGAGGAGGACACAGAGAGGGGAAGTTAAGGGGGTGGGGGGCTCTCACTTGATTGAGGGAATTAAAAAAGTGTTCAGGTGCTGTTCCCAAGGTGAGGTCTGCCAACCACAGTGATAGGGGGAAGTGAGGGGCAGGGGTGCTCCCCTCCAGTACCAGTTGCTGCATCCAGACCCCTTTTACAAACTTTTGGAGTCACCTATGCTTGGAACAGTGAAAATGCGAATATCTTTAGAAAGAAGGGCCATAGATGGGAGCGTGATGCCAGCTGGGCATACAAGATATTATTATTGGGAAATCCGGAGCAAATGGGAAAAGAAAGTTTCATTGTTAGGCAGAAAAAGTAAGACAAATCTGTGCAAAGTTTCCAGCTAGAATGAAATGAGAAATCTCAGGATATAAAATTAAACAAGAAAAAAAGTTTCATTGGTAGTGTGAACTGATCTGCTGGAGCCAGCCAGCGTAGGACAGCTAAACTCTTCCCTCATTTGCCCTGTTGTAACTATTCTGATGCAGTCATTAACAGCCATTGTAATATTTCTATCTAGTGCGTACTTAGTATCTTGTTATAATATTTTAGAATGTTCGTGTACAAAGTGGCTAGGGAAGTATGATTTTTCTGGCCAGTTTCCTGCTGGACCAGGCCCTAATCACAAAACTGAAAAGCCACAGAAACCAGCTTGCAGGGACTACCTCCAACAATGCCCTCCAACTCTTTCACTTCCTAGTCTGGGCATGCATCACATTCAAGTTTGGATACTTCATTTGCAAAAAAAATGTGGACCAGATTGTGTCAAGCTGGGCTATCAAGGGGACACGCTGCAAGGTGGAAAACGGACAGCTAATCCTAAAAGTGTAACCCTGTGAAGGGCTTTGGGGACAGAGGGGGGTTTCAATAGTGAAAGGAATGTTTTTGTTCTGACAAGTCTTTCATGCATGGCCCCTGGAAGGGCTACATACTTTGTGCTTTCACATTTTTTTGTAATATTTTTAAAATAAAGGTTTAAAAAGTAAAAAAAAGTCTTCTCCTTTTTCTTCTCCTTCTCCCCCTTTTCCCCTTTCTAAGGATGAACTATGCTTGCCCTTCTTTTTTTCTTTCCCTTCTATTCCTCTGGGAGCTCCTCTGTCCCAGGTCAGAGACAGCCGCACCAGTGTAGACAACAAACCTGGAAAACCCACAAGGAAACCAAGACCAGGTACAACATGGAGATCAAGCCTACTCAACGGTTCTGCTAAGAATCACACTTGTTTCTTCCAAGGTCTTTTCTGATTTTTGGCCTACTGTACTGCTCTGGCTTTGCTATGTCAAGAAGATCTTCACCTTTTGAAATATTACAGGTTTCTGCTCCTCATTCAATACTGCCCTTGACATTACCAAACAAAAAATATTATTAATTCTAGCAGTTATTTATCTACATCATGATGGCACAATACATAGCCCTCACTTTCCTACATTTTTACTTACTGTTCACTGATTTACATGCACTCGGAAAATAAAATTACTTACAAGCTGTATGACTAATTGGGTGTGGAGCTGCAATGTACTTACATGAATGTTTCATGAATTCCTTTCCAGTATATTCAGATAAATGGCATCTCAAAACCTTAATTCCTTATCGGCTTGGCAGCTATCCAGGGGCAGAGCTAAAATTTTACCTAAATTTTATGCAGAAGTTTTTGAATTTATAAACTCCATTCTTTTGCAAGAGGAAACAATTTTTTAAATGATCATTTCTTGGTAATGAAACAGTTCTCAATCATATACTCTTTCCACTTGCAAATAGCACTAAAGATGTAGTTGGATAGGCTCATTGTACTAATAAAGGCCTATCATAGAATGTGAAACATTAAATATTAAAATAAAATATTAATTACACTGCAGTTAGTTACTAAGATGAGATAGTATGCCTACGGGTGCATGTAGGTCTTGATTTATGATTAAACTCATGTTAAGATTTAAAGAGAATAAATCCAGCTAGACAAGGAAACATACTAAGAAAATGCAAAAGTTAAAGGAAAAAGATGGGATGATTAGATGGCTTATCTGTCATTAAGCTAAAAAGATGAAAATCCCTTCTTCAGACTGCATTATAGAGGGCTGCCTTTTTGGTTTGCATCACCCTGAAGACATGTGGATCCATTCCAAAGTTCACCTTCCCTTTCTCCAGCCCCCTTAACAAACCACGGTTACTTTAATTCAACTAGGGCCAGTCCCTGCTGCCAGGACTATTTATACATTTTAAATTAGACAGTTAAAAAATAGAAATAACTCAAAACAGGAAAGAGAAGCCAGGTATGTATTTACCTGCTCCAAGAATACAAAACCATAGCCTCCCCCTCTCAACAGAGTGTTATAACTACAAAGTTATGAGCTAGGCTGGCCAGAGGAAGGGGATACTTGACCCTTTGGTCAAAGCTGACCCACTGAGCAGCCAAGAACATAAGTTCCGTGGGACTATAAAACAAGCTAGCAAAAGGGAATGTGACTTAGCAGCCTAGTGGTTTTGACACTCCTCTGGGAGGGCGGAGTTCTTGGTTCTGTCCCTGCTGACAACATTTTGTTTTTTAACTAATGACTTTCTAATTAAAATATATATTATACCAGGGAGGGACACCCCATCGAGCCCATAGATCTCTGCTGAGGGCTCTCTACTGAGAAATGGGAGATGTGGGTTTGAATTCCATGAGGGAGCGAGAAGCCTAGGATCCACATCTTTGAACTGCTCCTACTACTAGGCTAGTGAAAGGGGATGTTGTGCTTCATGCTAAACTCAATACTGCTGTCAACCCTTCTGATTCACGTCGGATTTTCCTCTCTGAGCTATCTTGATTCCACACTGAGAGAAGCACTTTCCTTACAGCCCTGAGTCAGATGTCTAAGCTTCACCAGGCAACGGGAGTTCAGACACACCATTGTATTTCCTAGCATTTCCAATTAGTCAGTTGTACCCATTTCCCTTCTCAGCAACTCAGTGCTCTGGATCAGCCTTGGGAGGCACCTAGACCTCCTCTGTATAGGAAGTTTATAAATTATTTAGTTCATTTGCTTGTGGCAAGTCACCTAAGTTGTAGGCACTGTGGTGCTGAAGTGAAAGTAGCTGAGTGCCCAAGAGGCTGCTGAAAATAGGACTTAGGTAATTTAAGAATTTTGCAAACTACATGTTATTTTCTCTGATCTCTTCATTCTCCCACCATAAAATGAGAAAATATCACTTGCCAGTCTTGAAGGGGACTGTGAGGACAACTATAATGACTATTGCACATCTTCTTAGGTCATTCCTGCATCCCAAGCTATGGTGGTGCATCTGAGTGCATCCCTATATGCAGGCAAGTGATGCACTCAGATGCTCAGTGCATCTTTGCATGTGCTATTTCCCAAATGCGAAGCTATATAGTTGAATACATGCAGTGTGGCAGCTAGACTAGCTAGCTCTGCTGAGAGCTAGTGGTAATTTCATAGATTTCATAGACATTAAGACTGGAAGGATCCTCACAAGATCATTGGGTCCAACCCCCTGCCCAATGGCCAGGAAGTCAGCTGGGGTCAAATGATCCCATCAAGATAAACATCCAAGTGTTTCTTGAAAGTGTCTAGAGTAGGTGCATGCACCACCTTTGGGGGAGTCTGTTCCAGACTCTGGGAACCTGGACAGTAATAAAGTTTTTCCTTATGTCCAGCCTAAAATGGTCTTCCAGCAGTTTGTGACCATTGGACCTCATCTTCCCTTGGGGTGCCCTGAACAGACATTCTCCCAGTTCCTGATGCACACGTCTTATGTACTTAAAGGCTACCACCAAGTCACCCCTGAGCCTGCACTTCTACAAGCTGAAGAGAGAGAGGCAGCAGAGGCTGTGGATGCTTTCAATGCCAGCGGCAGTCAGCACCAGCAAGACAAAAAAACTCTGATCGGGCAGGGATGCCCAGAGAGCAGCAGCTGTGGAAAAATCCCACGCTGGTCATGGACTGCACTAGCATGTGGGAAGAGACCCTGCTCCAAGAAGAGCAGGGAAAAGTAGGGAGGATGGTGTGCGGGCCGGGAGCAATCCGGGCCCTTTTTCGCGCCGCGGGCTGTGGCCAGCAGCCCGGGCACGCTGGGTCGGAGAAAGCAAGCAACACACTAGAATTAGGCACGGATGCTTAATGGTTAATTTAAGATTATTTTACTTACACCGAAGATGGTCGCGGTGCAGGCAGGAAAACTTGCTTGAGTTACAGTTACAGATAGAAAAGAAGAGAGGCGGACTAGAGTTCCTTCCCATGAACATTTCTCTAGCCCATCCGGTTGGAGGCTCTAAACCGCAAGCCCGTCACACCAACCAAAGAAAGTACTCGAAGCAAAGAGCTCTGAATAGACTCACACAAAGTTTGCTAGGCTCCGTGGAACTTGCGCGCAGGGAAGAGGGATACGTCGAGGATTGCGCTCGGTGATGGGGAGAGGCTAGAGGCTGATCAGACCCCTGTTGCCTTCTTGAAACACGCTGGGTCCAATAGGCTCCTCAGCGCTTAGAGATCTCCACAAGACTTGAAGTCTCCTCCTCCTGATGTTCGCGGAGTCCTCCCTTGCGGGGTTCTCCTCGGAGTTCTCCAAGCTCTCCAACTTGGGCGGAAACCACTCAAGCCTCTTATACGGCTAGCAAGCCAATCGCTAGCCGCCACGTGGGAATATTTTAACACAAGCCAATAATGGGGCTCGAATTTTAATACAAATGGCGGGGACTCTTTGCACCGTGCATTTCTGTGCTGCAAAGAAGAAATGCACCCTGCAAAGAAAGCTTCAAAATGGCGGGAAAATAATTCAGTGGTGCCAAAGCACACACAAAAACAAAATCACACCTTCGGGTTGTGACAGATGGCAGATGCTCCCCACACCAGAAGCTTACAGACCAGATCATGGGGAGAGAATTAACCCAGAGAGAGAGGTATGAAAAGCTCTCATCCAGCAGAGAGTGGAGCAGCATCAGGGGACGCAGCAGGGCACAGGCTATAGGGCAGAGCCAATATAATAAGGCAGTTCTTTCTTTTTTTTGGCATACCTGCCTTTTTTCTTTCTTTCTTTCCCTAGCGTCATCCCTTTTTGTTTCCTTCTGACCTGTACCCATTCCTCAGTTGCCTCCAGTTTTATTTTGTTGTTTTATTTTGCTTGCTTGCTCCCCTTCATTGAGGGATCCGGGCAACAGCCGTACAACAAAGGACTGCCCACAAGAAGCAACAGACAACTGGCAGAGAGCAAGAGAGACTCGTAGGAGACAGAAACATCTATCGGACCCAGGGTCCATTAGGAAGAGAAGGAGTAGACCCGATACCTGAGATTGAGCGGTGGGTAAGAGTCATCAAGACCTGAGGGCCGACCACATCAAGATCAGGTGCCCTGTCAGAGGCTGATGTATGGAAGGGGTGTAGGGGAGGTGGAGCCCCGCGAATATCTGTCAGAAGCAACAACCAAGTTCAAGGGACCACCAACAGGAGACCCCACCACTGAAGAAACACTCAAAGTCATGGCAGGGGAGTTCTGGGGCTTTCTCCAGGGTGATCAGGGCCCCTGTCAGAGGTTGCATGAAGCCTCCCCATGTTCACCACCAGGCACCTGCACCAAGGTGACGTGTGAACAGATACTCAAAGCAAGATGGGCACACAGGCCTTTTCCAGGAATCTTCAACTGACCTGATCCAGGCTCCCTCTCAGCAAGGAGTCTTGCCAATCTTGTCCAAGGCCTGTGGTCATGGGAAAGTTCCATCAGAACACTGCTTCTGGCCATAGTCCCCTTTCCAAGCTGACCACATGGAGTTCTTTTATAGCTCAGTCCCTTTTCCTAGCAGACTTTGCTGTATTCTGCAGTTTCATGATCTATAAGGATATGAGAACAGAAGATGTTCCCTGAGTTCCTTGTAAAGGCCCAGCTTAGCTGTGACAGGCCCCTAACTAGGAGGCCTGATTTCAAAAGCTTAGGAACATGATTTTATTGGGTGATGCGGGAGATCAACACAACAGCTCTTGAAACATGGCCATTTATTCAGATTTCCTAAGACACTACCCATCTTCATGTACTCATGTGTGTGTGTTGATTTTCATGGTGGGAAGCAACACAGCTGATACAGAATTACTAGACAGGTGTCTTCCCCACTCAACCAGTGAGGTGCTGCATGACCTTGAGCAAGTCCTTTGTCCTATTTGAGATATTAAAGTTTCTAAATGTGTATAATTTGCCTACTTTATGATGTGATTTAACACCCTCTATATAAATCATGTGAATGAGTAAATAGAGATGTTATCATTAGCAAAGACTAAAGTCTAATTTATATGACTACCACATTTTGGCTGCTTGCAGACATTAAAAAAAACAAACAAACCTGCACTTTACCGGAAGAAGCAATGCGTTACTTTGACACAGCTCCACAGCATCTGCATACATTGGGTGTTTCAGCAGGGGTTTTTAGCACTTTTATCTAATAGCTGATTAGCTATTATTGAATCTAATAGCTGATTGAATCAGCTATTAGATAAAAGCAGCAGAAAGGCACCAGAAAAGCACCTGATCTATACAGATGTTGGGCGAGCCAGGCCCACCTACACAATGCCTCTTCTGGGTATGCACTGGGCTTGGCATGGGAGGCATCAATTTAAAGTAAAGCACCATTCTTGTTTTGTTTTGTTTTTTCATGTCTGCAAGCAGCCTTTGTGTGTAAATTAGCTTAGAAATAAAGCTGAAGATGCTTAAAAGACGGGTTATTTGTATTTTTAGGTAGGCATAATGGTATTTGATGTTTATCTTGTTCTTTACATTTTAAGACATTTTATTACTTTATTTATTCAACTAGTCTTCACAGTAACCCTGTGAAATACTTAAGGGTCTTAAATTCAGCAATGGTGAACACTCACCCCTCAACTTCAACTCATGCTGGAATCACAAAATCAAGCTCAAGTGTCTCGACAAGAGCACAGAATGGGTTTGTTGCTGTGCTGGGATTAGAGCTCAAATAATCCTGAATTCAATTGTGCGCTGAAATTATTGCACCATGCTTCTCTTCCAGCTAATAAGCCTGTGATAAGGTCAGACTACACAAATGTTCTTCATTTGGCCTTGATTTTGGTCTGGTCTAACTTCTTCAACTTCTTAGAACAATAAACCTGGATAATAAAGATTTGTTTTAGAGTAATTAACTTAAAGCAAAATCTGGCCTTTGACTTTTCATCACCTATCCCATGATAAGGACTTAAAAACACTTCAAGGATAACACAAATCCCAACAGAGACAAAAATATTTATCTTTCTTCACAAGCAGAAGGAACTAGAAACAAGTCTAAATAAACTATGAACATAAATCGTTTTCCTAGGAAAATCCAGCTCTCAGCATTGCATGGCCTTGGTACAGGAGTAGCGACTGGGCTGCAATCAGTAAGCAGAAACGCAAACACTATAAACATGTCTGTCTGCACTAGCTGATAACGGCAAACTACTATAACCTGAATGTAAATAACAGGATTGTGCTTCAGGCTGACTTAAGGGCAAAAGCAAATTATTTTTCTTTACTTAGCCACTATACAACCAGACATAACCTTTCCCTGTTAGCAAAGTTTTAACTTAGTAAATAGACTTATTTGTGTAGAAGGATCATAAACAGCATGCGGGGAAAAATAAGCTGTATAGCTTTGTGAAATCAACACAAATACTTTTAACTGTGGAAAGCTAAAAGTGTATGACCACCTTTTGAATATAGACAGTCAGATCCATAGTTGATCTGCCTACTTTCTTTAATTTATATTAACTGAGGCTTTGTCCCAGGTAGTCCACCAGTGGGTTGTTAACAGAGTGTGCTTAACATGTATTTATAGTTTGGTGTCATGTTATAAAAATGAAACCTGACTTGATTATTTTTACAGAGCCAAGTTGTTTCACATATAAGCTCTCTAGACTCAACATCTTTTCACAGTTGGGTTGGACAGGGGCTACCACCTTTGTGCTGCATCACCTAATTTCTCTAGAATTTATTAAGTGGCAATGAAGAAAATTATGACAAATAGTGTAAAAAGCATTTACCCCAAAATTATTTAAACAAGGCACATCTCACTGTTTGTCAAGAGCTTTGGCACCTAGTGTTAGCAAAGATAAAAGTCCTTGTAAAATATGCCTATATACATTAATATAAGAATAACTAGTCAGACAGCCAAAGTTTAAATATTTTATCAGTTATGTTTGTAGGCACATGGCTTTTAACATAAGAGTAGTCTTAATACTGAGATTAGCAGTAAGTACATACAGAAAAATTAAAACCAAGGATGTGAATACTAAGATGGTGAGAAATACCCAAGCTGTCCAGGAGTCTACAAACATTCATATATTTGCTTTACTTCATTTTAATAACAAGATTATGAAGAATAATGAATAAAAAACTGATATTGGACAGGTGTTCAGATGGAAAAATTCTGCTGATGTGTCAAAGGATTTAGGCTTGCTGAGATTACCCTCAGGGGATGATAAGCCTTTCGATAAGACAAGCATGTGTGTACATCGTTGTTTTTAAGTCATCTTCCTCTAAATGCTCAGAGTGTTTCTATTGGTAAAATTAACAGAATGCTATCTGATCACTATATTTACCACTAGCCAAAGACTTCTAGAGGAAAACTGCAGGTACAGAACTCTATTAAACCCTACAAAGTTAGCACACGAATACTAGGGCCTAGTCTAATCAAGCAATTCCACGAGAAATAAAGCCTCATAATAAGTATTTGCATCTGAACAATCAGGAAAAAGACAACTATGCAACTAACCAGCCACTGTGTGACAGTGGCATCAGCATGCTTTTGGAGTGTGCAAAGTATGTCAGCAGATGGAAGCACTGTGCTTTCTTTTTCTGGAACTGAATTTGTCTTAGTGGAGAGACATCACAAGTTCCTATACACATAAAAAGAGTCATTTTCAAATGAACGATTCTCTCAACTGCACCCTCTCAGATCCAAGAGGAAAAGCACTCTAGGGCAAGCATCCAGATTTTTTGGTCACATTTTGTTTCTTAAAAATAGATATGTCCTGTGGGAGACATATGTTTCCTTCTTTAAGCCTGGAGACTGTTGCCACACAACAGGACCTTTAGCATGGAAAAATGTCCTCCAGAATTTCTGGCTCCTAGTAAAAGTGACACAACCTTTAAGATTCACCCACCTCTTCACCTAACTGTATATTTGTCATTAGGCTTTTTCATTCTATTAACTTTGAGCCAGATTATAGGAAACTAACTTTGGCTTCAAGATTCCTAAGTCAAAGTTTACACTTTGACTTATCATTTGAAAATTTAAAATAAAATATGAAAATGTTTTATATTTCAAAATGGAATAATCTTAAAATTTTGTTCATTATTTTATGGCCAGAACACGTGTAAGACTCCTCTCTTCAAGGCCTGTGCTGTCACCTAAACTGAATGGATCCTTGGCTTGGAGGCATGTGAAAAAGAAGTATTATTACTGCAGCATCCTGCTTCCCCCAAGCCGTAGATAGGACTGATCTGCACACGGAAAGAAGGAAGCTAAATGGAAATAAGGAGACTACAAAGCTTCCTTCCCTACTAAAGAACTGCTCCTCAAGGATGATTGGGCAGTAGCCAGCAGTGAAGGCCCTGGAAACCCAGCTCCCAAAATTGTCAATTAGAGAATTGTATTGGGTAACAGGATGTTTGGAACATACAGTTGTGGAAGCTCCACGAATAAATAAAACAACTAATTTGATACAAAGTTTATATTCCATTGAATCAGTTATTTCTCTTGAGTCAGAGGCACAAAGAAGAGGCAGAGCAAGGACACTAATGCTCACAACATAACTGGCTTCAGCTTCCATCTTTCCTTCTGTTTTCTTATTATGCAGGAAGCACTGTCCCTTTCAATGAAACAGTCTCTCAACTGCACTCTCTCAAGCCAAGAGAGGCACTGCAAGGGCAAGAGTCCAGGTTTTGCAATCACATCATGTTTCTCCAGAATAGATATGCCTTCTGGGCTTCAACTCTTCCCATCAGTATCTGTAATTATTCTCTGCACAATTTCTCAACTGTAGCTTTGCCTGGTATTACAAATGCATTTGTTCTGTGCTCATCAGCAGAAGGAAGTCTCCTACAGTTCCCAGCCAAGCTTTCCTTTGAT
This sequence comes from Alligator mississippiensis, assembly GCF_030867095.1. Classification (NCBI taxonomy): domain Eukaryota; kingdom Metazoa; phylum Chordata; order Crocodylia; family Alligatoridae; genus Alligator; species Alligator mississippiensis. Next base: position 40,303,620 of record NC_081824.1, read on the forward strand.
TTCTTTTTTTTTTTTTTTTTTTTACCTCTCCCCATCTGCTGGGTGGAACCTTTTTCTGATGGGCTAATTTGATAGAACTGTAATTTAATTTGATTCAGATTTCATTCATAGGCCTGTAATTCTAAACAAGATGTGAGAAGATCCATGTTTCCCAAGCAATTCCCCTTTCCAAGTGCTTTTCTAACCTGGTTAAAAAGCAGTCAGAGCAGAAGTCTTGTGGCTATATTATCCTGTCTGAGCATGCAGAATACTGCCTCAGGAGTGCCCAAGAATGGTACAATACTGTGTATGGTGGGTCACTGGGGGCTGCTCTAAGCCATCCATCATGACTAATTTACAAGAAGGGTGCAAACAAGTAGGTAAGAGTGGCAAAGACTAGCTCCCTCTGAGCAGTTCCGATCCAGCAACCCAAAGCGAATACTTTTTGTCTTAGCCAGTAGAAGAGAAGCAAGATACAATTAAAAGACCAGCCATGAGCACTGTAAGCACAACATGGGTTTAGAAAGGAGTGAGTTGTCAGTGGCTATGGAAAGATGAACTACTGTATTTTCTCACAAACGGCATGCACCGTTTTCTCCCGAAGTCACCTGCTAGAAATGGGAGTGCACATTACATGCAAGGAAATACAGTAACATTTGTTTCTGTTGCTTAAGCTTCAGCTAGGCAAAAGCAAATGTAAAGTCTGCAAGCAATTCACAGGGAGCAGAACAATGAGCAGCATTGCTCCCTAATTTTGCTACGCAATTATTTACTACATGGAAAGATTTTTTTTTTTTTTCATTCTGCCTTTCAGAAACAAGGTCCATATCTTATTCCAGGGTATGCTGTATGCAAGAAAATACAGTGGGCAGGTCTACACGTGCCCCTACCATGCTGCTGTTGCCGTGCCATCATGAAGTACTTCCCTTTGGAAGTTCTAAATGATGGCATAGTAACAGCCTATGCTGTGCTGTGCATGGTTATTTTTAAATGCTACGTTGCTGCAGCAACACGCTATACTGAGGGAATGCGTCGCTACGACGATGTAGCTGCAGCATCGTGGCTTTTGCCCACGGATGCTATGTTGCCATAGCCCATTGCTATGGCAACATAGTGTCACGTGGTAGATGGGCCCAGTATTTACTACTGAGATGCAAGGGCGCTGAGGAATACTATGCTTCAGCTGCTCCACAGTACCTGCCCTTGCACATACTCTTACCATGTGGTAAGTGAAAATTAACTCATTGTAACTTACATTTATTTTATTGAGGGCTTTTCTACCACTGTTAAGCTTCCATGGATTGGAGGAAAAAAGCATGCATGTTAAGAGACTCTGTGAAGCAGCTGACATACTAGAAAACCCCGCCTTCATCTGTCTATGCTGACTGCCTGTGTGCTCTGGCCACATCTACATGAGACGCTGAATGTGCAGTAGCCTGATACTACTGCACAGTAGCATCACAGGGCAACAACTGTGCTGTGATGCTACTGTGCAGTAATATTAGGCAACTGTGCAGTAGCGTCACAAAAAAGATGTTTGTCAGCACTACTATGCAGTAACTCAGGTCATGGCGCAGTCATTTAGTACTTGTTTATACAAGTACAACTAGTAACAGCTGTAACAACTGTAACGACTGCGCAGTCAGTGTCTCATGTAGACACAGCCTCTGTGACCTAAATCTAGCAAGGCACTTTTACCAGCATATAACAAGGGCACTCCTGTTAAAGTTTAAGGGGTTCACAATTATGCCCAATATTATTATATACCTAAGAACAGCAAAAATCATGACATTTCATGATCAGGCTTGGTTACCTGACCAAGTGATATGAAGATGCTGTAAAGCTAAAAATGAACTTGCTCTAATGAATGAGGTGTAGTTGCCTGGATACACTCATACAGGACATTTTCTATCTGTGCTGTTAATTTCCGCTTCAAGAGTGAAGGTCTTAATAAATAATTCTGCTCTCCTTTTCTGAACCCTGACTGCTCAAAATGTTCTAGGTTGCTTTGAATCTTATTTCAGTTTCTGTAGATTAATTATCCTTCCAAATTAGTATTTCTTGCTAGTTTGACAACTGAAAAAGGTGAGAAGCAGCCTTTTGTTTAACTGAAGAAGCATAGCACTAGGTCAGAAGCAGCAACTGGTATAATTTCTTCAGTGATAGATGCTTTATTCACGTGAAAGAAGTTGCTTCCTAGACAGCCTTGGAATGCTCAGGAGAGTATCATCTGAGAATAAGGGTATGTATGAAAAAGTTAGCTGATATAAAAATGTATTACCCACTTCAGTGATACTGGAACCTACTGGGCGCATCAACATGAGATGCTTAATGTGCAGTAGCCTAATAACACTGCACAGTAGCATGCCAGGCAAAAACCATGCTAATACACTACTGCGCAGTAATATTTGGTTACTAAGCAGTAACCAGCACAAAAAACGTTTGCTGACACTACTGTGCAGTAACTATAGTTACTGCGCATTTAGTTAGTACTTCCTTAAGCAAGAGCAAATGTTAGTACTTCCTTAAGCAAGTACTAAACTAAATGCGCAGTAACTACTGTGAATTAATGAGTGTGTAGATGCACCTGCTGTGGGTGCGATAAAGCATTCACCACACCTCATTTAGGTTTAAGAGGCTTACCTCAAGCACCTAAACTGGGAGTGGTGCATGTAGCCATTTGCTGGTGCAGAGAACCACATAGACAGCCCAAGATAAGAGGGAGAGGGAAGGGCTGTCAGAATTGAGGGGAGTGGCACTGGCAGGTCCTGGGGGAACTGGAGGGTTTCAGGGAGGGGGGGTTAGTGTTTCTGCAGGGTAGTTGTTTGGTCAGGGTGCTAAAAATAGGTTGGTCAGGGTTGATGGGGTGGGAACAGTACAGCCCTGGGGCTGTGGCAAATGGCTGGGCTTTTCCAACCCTGGAGCTGTGCTGTGAACACAGGCAGATGTTCACTAGGTTGGGTTAACATTTCATAAATTGGATTAACCCTTTATCATTCTAAAATTAATTCACTTCCTAAGGTGAATTAACTTAGATCAGGTTTGCCATTGTTTGGGCAATTTAAACCCTGTGAATGCCTGCATGACTGGGCATTTAGATTGACCTAACCTTAGAGAGGGAGAGATTAGGCTTCACCAGAGCAGTAGCTGAGATGTCCTGGTAATGGAGACATGGTTCCCCTTGCTATGTTTCAACTGCATAAGGGCAATAAATCCAAAAGTGATTGGGAGAATCAACCCACCTTCCATGCAGAAGGGAAGAGGATTTGTTTTAGTGCCTGCATACTTATTACAAAATTCTGGTGGGTCCCTGTGAAGTATAGCCTGGTGTATTATTATTATCATCATCATCATCATCATCATTTCAGTTTGAAACCTATGCTTTGACCTTTACAAACACAGACAATGATCTTGTCCCTTTCCCAAAAGATTTATATTCTAGTTACACAACAACCATAGGAGACACGAACCTAGAATTTCAAAAGCTGGAGACAGCTTTATTTTAAGCAAAGGGTTTTGGCAGTTAACTTATGCAGTTTATGGACAAAGACAAGGGAACGTACAACTGACAGCATGGGGTATTTTGATTTTCAATGAGAACAAGCTGCCTTTAGATATTATCTTGCTGTGTTGATTATGTTGCACATAAAATATATACATATAGTTTCTACCGCTTAGTCAAATCTATTGTCTCTGTCCTCACTGGCCCTGTGGTGTGCAATTTAACCTGACAGTTTTTAATTAACAGTGTCTCACTGAGCATGCACTCACAGGCCAGATCCACATCTTGCATAAATCACTAGAATCACACTGGTTAATGAGCTGGGGAGCCTGCCAGACATCACTTTGCCCTTCAGCTGCCAGGTTAGCATGCAAGCAGTTAAGTTGCCTCAGAAATATCTGCCTGAGAAAAAAGAAGAGTTGCATTTGAAAGGCCTCTTCAAACAATAGTAAGTTGTTATTGTAGGCAATTGCTCTTTATGCCCCAATGAGTCTCAACTTTAAATGTCAAACAAAGTAGAACCAGATAGTCCTGCACTATGAGAGAAGTGGGTTACAAACAGAGCAATGCCAACGTATTATTCATAGGGTTTTTTAAATGGTGTGTTATTTACAGTCAAAAGCAGTTCTACTCAATAAATTACTTTGACAGGATTTTCTGTGGCATAGTAAATAGTAAAATTGTTATCATTATTATTTCAGCGTGAAGACTATGCTGGGAACTTTACCAACACAGAAGATGTTCTTGTCCCTTTCCCAAAGGGTTTACATTCTAGTCACGCAACAGCCATAGGAGAAATGAAAAAACAGGGTAATGTGTTTCGCAAAAGGCTTATATCAGTCAGATGCAGTTATTAAAATATACAATACAGAGCGCACCAGAATGAATACTTTATCTTACTGTTTATCTACCTTAGAGACTTTTCTTTAGCAACTAAATGTTTTTAGCGTAAATGAGAGCTTCATAATCCTTAGGGGAATGCAAGAAGACTTCTGTGCTTTTCTGTTGCTAGTTCATTCCAAGAAATTATTATAATACTTTAATACAGGTGAATGTGCGTGCGCGCGCGCGCGCACACACACACACACACACACACACACACACACACACACACACACACACACACACACACACTATAGATGAGAGATACGCACTAAAAATAGAGATAGCTGTATACTAATATGTAACACTATAGTAGAGCTTAATGTAATGTAAAGCAAGAATGTCCAGATACAGAAAAATGCTTTATCAGACAGGGGGCTTTAAAGCAGATCTTATAGTTGACCAGAGTTTGGATTAATTTCATTTCTTCCAGTAGTCACTGTGGAACAAAACCCTCTTTACAAAAGAAGCTTTTTCTCCAGTACTCAGGTGCCTTATCCTAGGATTTGTTACCACAGGAACGTAGATTTCATGGCAACTCATGTATACAGTTGCTGTTACTAGCATACATGCATCCTGACCCAGATGTGAGCTTTAATATGAAGAGCAAATCTTGGAAGTGACCTGGGAGGCAGTGGAGAGCATGGTGGCCCAGGTGAGAAGTACTGAGTGCAGGCTGTTCCTCTGAGCATACTGGCTGCTCCGCTGTATGTTCCTGATGAACTGACAACACACCACTTCAAACACAGTATGTCCAATGGGTGCAAAATGGAGTGAAATGTAGAGTTCATGCTCCCAGTCCTCCTTCCACTTCTTTTTATCTGTGGTACTTTAATCTTCTTGTTCCTGGTCTCCTGAGAACAATAGCAAAAGTCCTGAGCTGAACTAATAGGAAAATTTACACTCAGTCAGTGGATTATTTCTTTTTTGGCAAAGGCTATGCTAGCCATAGGCACAGCTTTAATTATTCTTGACTACTTCATTTACATTGTGTGTAGTTCCTGTTAAATGCAAAGTATGGAATAGAGGTGGATGTTTAACATCAAAAATCAGATTAGGCTGAAAGTACAACAAAGCTGCTTCAAAGACAACTGAGTTATCTTTTTTGTCACAGCAGCTTTGTAATCAACTTTAACAAGAGCAGTAACAGACCCTCTGCCTTAGTCTTGTTCAATTACAGTTTGTAAAGTAATACCTTCTTTAGTTTCCCAAAAACATGTACTCTGGAACTTTTCTGTTAAAGAACACTTATTTCATTTGTTCTTACTAGAAACATTTTAGATCAGAGGATTAAAGAAGTTATGAATTTCCTGATGGCCTATGCCCCTTTAAATGCGATCTCTTCAGAATGTAAATGGAACTTTAGATGGATTTAAGTTGGCAGTGACTTATCTTCTTAAAGCCAATGATGGTATGAATACAACAACAACAACAACATTATTATTATATATCTGGCACTCCATACCTCCTCCTTGTTAATGAGACCAGGGTATCATGCAACAAATTAAAAAATACAAGAAAATAAGGCTGCCATGGCCCAGCCACTACTGCTGCTCCCCTGCGGCTGCAGCTCTACCTGGAAGGGGAGGGCCTAAGAGGAGTGGCAGCAGTGACTGGGCCATGGCAGCAGGGTAGAGCTGCAGCTGGTGGTGGGAGAAGGTGAGAACAGCATTGCGCCCTGCCTCCGCCCATTACTCCTTGCACTGTTGGTGGCACGGCTGGTACAGGGGTCCCACCAATAGCAGTGGCAGCAATGAGTTTCACTGCCTAAGGTGGGGGCAGCAGGTTGTGAGAGTGAGTGGCACCAGCAGGTCTGGGGGGAGTGGGAGGCTGTGGATTGCAAATAGGAGGCAGTGGAAGGACCAGGAGGCTGTTTTCTACTTAAACTATTTACTTGGTCAAGACTGGCCATCAGTGTTTACAAATAGGTCCTGGCACAGAAAAAGTTGAGAACCACTGTTTTAAAGCTTATCTAATGAGCTTTACTTAAAACACCCCTGCTGCCATTTTGAAGTGCAGGATACCGATATGCGAGATGTGGAGGATGGCAGGAGTGCAATAATTACCAGGCTCAATAAATTGAGTCTGTTCCAATGAGCTGTAATTACAGCACATCAGAGCAGCCTCCTGGCTCGTATACAGGCACCCATAGATTTCATTCCATCTTTTGAGTTAAAGGAATCTTACCGTATGTCATTATTTTAGCACATGCATATTAAACAGACTTATCTTTAATTCAATTACATACATACAAGGACATGAATATTCACACTGTCTTACATATCCTTATGATTGTAGAAACCAGGGAAGAAACATGCCCCCCCCCCCCCCCCCGAAGACCTCTGGGCAGCATAGGGAGAAAAGCCGGGTGAGGGCTGGAGACATCCCCCACATACCTCCACATTCCTGAGAGGAAGAGGAGCATCTGGTCCCCCCTCCACAGCAGCAGCAAGGCATGGCTGAAAACGCAGCCAGTTTTGCTCAGGGACATGTAAGTGACACAAACAGACTCTTGTTTCTGGGCATGAACCCTAATTGCTAGTGGGAGTGCTGCTAGCTAAGTAAATTGAACTGAGTAATTGAAATCAGGATCACAGCAGGGACAGATTGAGTTAATTGCTGTCGGTGAGACAAGAGGAATTGATTGAGTTCTTCATTTAGTTGCTACACTGAGAAGTAAGGCATGAATTGATTTGGATCGTTTATTTTGTGGGCAAGCGCATGTTTGAGCAAGAAATCAGAACTGTTGGCACTGCAGTTTGTATGAGCATGCTCAGATTTGTGGCTTGGGACTAAGTGTTAACTGTGACGGCAGGAAAATACTGCCACTGGGGGCTGGGAGTTTTCACCACCCCGGCATCCAGTTGGTGTGCAGAAGGGGAGGCAGAGCCCCAAACATCACCCTTGTGCAGGGTACACCTGGGTTACAGCATGTGTAAGGCATGCTGAAGGCCAGGCTGGCCAGACCTAAGAGCCGATTCCCCAAGGGGGAGGCACCCATGCCATCTGGCATGACTTGTACTGGCAGCACAACTTACAATGATATAATTGTTTATGCATGCACACACACACACACACACACACACACACACACACACACACACACACAGAGTTACAATAGAAGACAATGCAAATTTTCACATTCCAAAAATGAGATGGTACTTTGTAAAGTGTGTGTGCGTACACACACACACAAATATATACTTTTATATATGTATATATACTTACACAATTTAGAAAGAACGGTCTCATTTGTTGGTGTGTAAAAATTTGCCTTTTCTACTATTGCCACTTCATGTGTGTTCATAAATAATCTTCACCTTGAAAAGTTTATCTTAGTCTTCCATGGACATTCTCTTATCAAAGGAAAAAGAAAACGAAACGTCTTTTAAAATGTCACAGAACCAATTAAATTGAAGGAGGGGGAAAGTTGCTATTCTGTTTCCAAGAAATTTTACAGATGGTTCAAGTCACTAACTTTAATTAAGATTATTAATATATCAGCACTATGAAAATGTGTGTTTGCTGCTAAGGATGTTAAACAATGTTCATGTTCATAAACTTGTAACTTCTTATAGCATTGCTAGAATCAGACAGGAAACTGAAATTTACATTTTAAGCAAACCAAAAACTCAGTTTAAGAAATTTTACAACATGTTTTATAGTTTGTTTTTGGGTTTTTTTGTTTTTTTACTGTTACACTTTATGATCTCTCATAGGGTAAGAGAAAAACTTTTATCAGTGCTGATATTAATCAGATATGATCAAATGTGAGTCAAGGGCATACCTGCCTATAAAGAATGTATCTAAAATATTTAAATTTGGGGGAGATGAGGACGAAATAGTAATTACCACACAGATTTTGACCAGATGTCTATGTGGTTTTGTAATTTGTCTCCAACACTGGCCAGTGCCATCTGTTTAGAGGAAGAAACCCAATACTGAATTACTATGGAACAAGTACTATACATAAGGGAAGTATCTTATCAGCTTTAAGAGAGAGGTCCATTTCAAAAGCAGTTTTATCAAAAACTGTTGAGAAAAAAAAAATACAGATTTAAATTCACCTCTACTGACTAAGAGGCAACTGAACAAAAAATTGCTACTAGGGCTAAATCCAAAAGAAACTTTTCAAGGACTCATGGTCTGTAGACTAAACACATTTTGAATTCTACTACCACCAATTTAAGACATAAACAATGCAGGGTCTGAGGAACTACAAAATTACAAACTTCATCTTTCTATACTTCTTTCTGTCCTTGGGGAAAGGCCACCTCTGGTTCTATCTGGTTTCAATAAAATTGCATTTGAAGGTTTTTATTTTTCTGTTTTGAGGACACTTAATTTTGCTTTCCTTGTATTTACTGATCTCTCACAAGCAATTTGCTTGTTCCCAGATATCACGGCGGGGTCCTGCAGGAGGGCCGTGATCTCCTTGAGGCCCCCTCTCCATGTCAAGTCGGCCCAAGGGCACCCTCTATTCTCACCCGCCACATCTTTTAAGTTGATCTTAAGTTAAGTTGGGAGGCTGCCTTACGCCCTCTTGGCGACAGACTCTTGGACCCCTCGTGGGTCTTGTCCAGCACAAATGGGTGCTTTGGGGCACCCTAGCCTTATGGGCTATGCGTGGCTCCAACCACCCCTGATACCATGCCCCAAGCCTCGCAGATGGGGTAGACGTTGGTTTGTCTCTCTATGTACACCAACGCCCCCTCCTGGGGCTCTCCTTGCCCACTCCGGGCCTTCGCTGTGCCGTCACCCTCTCTCGGGGCCTTCTCTGTGCTGTTGCCCCCTGTCTGGGCCTTTTCAATAGTGCCCCCTTCTGGGGCCTGCTATGCCCTTACTGGGGCTTCTCAATAATGCCCTCCTTTCTGGGGCTCTCTCTGCACCCACACTCAGGCTTCTAAAATGCCGCCTCCTTCCTTGGGGCTTTCCGCGCCCACACCTGGGCTTCTAAAGTATTGCCGCCTTCCTGGGGCTCGTCACACCCAAGCTGGGCTTCTCAATGCTGTCGCCTTCTCTCGGGGCCTTCTCAATAGTGCCCCCTCCCTGGGGCTCGTCATACCCACACTTGGACTTCTAAAATATTACCCCCTTCCTGGGGCCATCACGCCCGCACTGGGGCTTCTCAATAATTGCCCTGCTCTGGGGCTTGCTATGCCCGCACAGGGCTTCTTAAAAAGGCTGCCCCTTCCTGGGGCTCGTTGTGCCCAATTTGGGCTTCTCAAAGTTGCCCCTCTCTAGGGCTTGCTATGCCCGCACTGGGGCTTCTCAAACGCCCCCTCTCTGAGGCTGGGGTCTAAGCACCCTGTAAGCTGCGCCCTCACTGGCGCCAGGGTCCACACATTGCTGTGGGTTCCCCCTGAGTATGCTACGCCCTCACTGGCGCTAGGGCCCCCACACCACTGTGGGTCCCCATGAGTATGCTGCGCCCACTCAGGCACTGGGGTCCTCACACTCTGTTGCAAGTCCCCAATGAGACTACTGCGCCCTCACTGGCGCCAGGGTCCCCACGCCACTGTGGGTCCCTTTATGAGTACACTGCACCCTCCCTGGCACCAGGGTTCCCCCACCGCTGGGGGTTCCCCCCTGAGTCCTCCTCCAGCCCCTTATAGCCTCACCCTAGCCACCAGTGTAATAAATAACAACACCAAAGCAAAACCACAAGCCCCTAGGCTGTAACACAAATTGAAGCCACCTGACTATAACTTAACACCACGGCTCAAGCCTCCCAAGCTGCCTTCTGTAACTCTGCTCAAGCAGTACTTGCAATTCTCACAGCTTCTTGTGTCATAGCTGAGAAAGCTCCTGCCTCTCTGGCTGCTGGCAGAGAACTGCCAGCCTGGCCTCAGCCCTGGGCTTTATAAGAGCCAGGCTCTGCCTCCTACAGGCAGCTGACCACTGGCAGGTGTGGGTCATTTGCTCCCTCCAGTTGCCCTGGCACCCCACAGGTGGGTTCCTGTTCCCTGCTAGGGCTCCCTATGCACTACCAGAGCTTTTCCTCTGGCAGTTTCTGCCCCTCTAAGAGCAGGGTACCTCGGTGCTTTGCAACACCAGACAAGAATTCCCTCATTACACTGCTAAAGCATTTCTGTTTCTTTACCTAACTAGTCTCAATATTATTAATAAGCTTATGGAAACTGCCAGAATGGCTGAGCACTTAAGCTGCTGGACTTAAGTACAAATGGTTGTATACCTGCTTAGGTTTGAGCCCAATTCCTATTTTTGAATTATTAAAATAAATGGACAGTGGAACAATTGGTCTAAGGAAGTTGTGGGATCTCATTTATTGGAGATTTTCATGCAGAGATTTACTAATTATCCATGTTGGATGTGCTCTGGGTGCCATGAGATCCCTTTAAGGTTGCCACACAATATTAATACCGATAGATGTGTGTGAGAGGTCGGTGACGTGCTGCCTGGGGCCAAGTTGTCTCTTTGTGCTGGAATGGGATGTGTCCTGTCCCTAGAAACTTACTTGCCACATCTTGATGTTAGAAAAAGAGGTGCCAAGACACTATTCTTGAGAGACAAAAGATCTGTTATAGGTTCGTGAAGTCAGCTCCTCTTCGCAGGGCTCCGCCATCCCCATCCCTCTCCCTAACATCACCTGATGTTCTGGATGTGTCAGCCTTCATCTATTGGACTGAAGATTCCAGTCCCAGTGTTATGGACTTTCTGTTGAGGGTATCCCTCTATCTCAGCCACTTGCCCTGTTGTTCCCTGTATGGGTGCCAAGACAGCTGTCCCCAGTTCAAAGCCCACCCTTAACCTTCAGGGTCGGCTGGAACTACCCCGCTCCAGGGTGTAGTCTTGTCCCTGTCTCCTTGCTTCTTTAGGTTCTCAAAGAGGTTATCTTCAACACCCAGGACTGAGCACACCAATGGGGAATTCTCCTCCATATCATCACTGGCTCTCACCATGTGAGTCGGATGCTGGGACTCTCCTCCAAACCCTGGGGTCGGTCCCTCCTCGTGCTGGCTCTCTCTCCCTTCACCATGTAATACATGTGACACTTGGGCTCTTTTAATTAGCATGACTTGCTAATTAAAGTGCCCCTGCACACTTCCCAGGGCACATGTAAAAATGCCCTCCATTGTGAGGTACTAGAAAAAGACACATTAGCCTATTTTAATGTGCATTAGTGAAAGTGCATGGTTTTTTTTGTGACATTTTAATGTGCACTAAAATACGCTAATGTGCATTAAAGCATATGTGTAGATGCTCTCAGTGTTATGTTAATTGGTGCCAAGTTTTACAAACTCTCATTTTATCACATTTTCTCCTCAGGGTGTCACTACAGGATAGGGTTCATGTTTGAACTGCTCTGGAGCATGAAGCTAAAGCAAAGGCCTCTTTGTACTGGCAACATACTACACATAACAAGAAATAACTACTGCTTTGAGTAGCTCACAGCTACATGGATGTTACTGCAAAATGATGCATAGAGATACAGGTAACAGGTGTAACCAGCAGCAGCACCAGTTGGGGCACTGGTAGTAACTGGTTTGATGGCAGTGGCAGTAAGCCAGGCCAGCAACAATGGTGGCTGCCATTCTTGCACTTCCTCAAAATTGGCATCTGGGGCTAGTGTCCTGGTCACCCATGCCTAGTTATACTAATGACTGGTAGCAATTGTGATATTTAAACTTCCTTTATTAGGGTTCAGGATCAACAATCTCCTGCAATGAATGGGCCAGTTTGCATTTTTCAGAGCTATTTTTAAAACTATTGGACTGCTGTTTCAGAAAGACAATAATTAATCTGTTTCTTTTGGAAGGGTTAGAACAGCATCATTCATGACTGGTGGGCCTATTAAAGAGGTGGGCAATATGTGTACAAACCAAGAAGTGAAGCATATATTACAAAAATAGATGCTACTAGATCAGTGATTCTGAGCCAGGGTGCCATGGTACCTTGGGGTGTTTTAAGATCCTTTCAAGGGTGCTGAGGGGTGCCACACAATGCACTGTTAGGCTTACAAATATGACTCACAAAATAAACCCAGCAATTTTAAACAGAAATCCATAGTTGTGGTATTTCTGAGTTCTTTGCAATAGAAAAACTTCTCTATTCTTTTTTCTGTAGGCAAAAAAACAGTGAAAACTAAGAGCTGGCATTTTCAATGAGGTGCCTCCAGTATATTGAGGGGTGCCTCAAGTCTAAAAAGGTCCAGGTCTAAATATGGTAATTGTATGATTCATAGATGCTAGGGTCAGAAGGGACCTCAACAGATCACCGAGTCTGACCCCCTGCCTGGGCAGGAAAGAGTGCTGGGGTCAGACGACTCCAGCCAGGTGCATGTCTAGCCTTCTCTTAAAGACCCCCAAGGTAGGGGAGAGCACCACCTCCCTTGGAAGCCTGTTCCAGATTATAGTAACCCTCACTGTGAAGAAGTTCTTACTGATGTCCAGTCTAAACCTGCTCTCTGTCAGTTTGTGACCATTGTTCCTTGTTACCCTAAGAGGCACCCTGGTGAACAGAGCATCTCCGATTTCTTGCTGTGTCCTCCTAATGAATTTATAGGCAGCCACAAGATCACCTCTCAGCCTTCTCTTGCGGAGGCTGAAGAGGTCCAGGTCCCTTAGTCTCTCCTCATAGGGCTTGGCCTCCAAACCCTTAACCACACAAGTGGCCATCCTCTGGACCCTCTCAAGGTTATCCAGAACCCTTCTTAAAGTACAGCACCCAAAACTGAACGCAGTACTCCAACTGCAGTCTGACTAATGCCGCATACAGGGGAAGTATCACCTCCTTGGTTCTATTTGTCATGCATCAGTTGATGCATGATAAAGTGCGGTTAGCTTTGCTGATGATTTTGTCACACTGACGACTCATGTTCATCTTGGAGTCCGCTATGACTCCGAGATCCCTTTCCGCTTCTGTGCTGCTGAGAGGGTCATTTCCCAGTCAGTAGGTATGTTGTAATTTTAAAGTCTGATGGGACTTTAATCTTGTAAAATGCTTTGAAACAGGTAAGTCTGTTGACTCATATTACTGGACGGCTCTAACATCTCCACACATCTTGTTTCTTACCATAAAGTAACTGACACCTGATGAAGATCCCAGAAAGCAATGAGAGCTCACACTTTTGGCATATTTACATGTGTTCCCAATGCAGCGCCAGGCACTTCTAATTAGCATGCCCCACTAATTAAAAGCACCCAATGCTACATCAAGAGTAGGTTATCAGTGCCATAGTGCATGTTAGCACTGAGAAAATGGTGGTGGTACACTTTGAACTAAAGAACATCGAATGTGCTTTAGTTCAAAGTGCACCACCACCATTTTCTCAGTGCTGACTTGCGCTGTGCCACTAATACATATGGCATGCGAAACTGCCAGCATGTTGGAGAAGACTCCCCATATGTGTGTAATTGCCCTTTGGGACCCTACTGAAAATTAGATTCTAGATTTAGGAAAAAAATTAACCCTGAGCTTGGAGTCCATTTTACCTCAGCAAAATGTTGTTCCCAGGCCCCTGAATGTTCCTTTTCCCTTTAAAAGCACAGCAGAAAATTACTTAATTTGTTCATCCAACACATGTTCCTATTTAGTTGTAATGTTATATTCAGATTAAACACAAATATTCAGAAAACATAGGAAAAATGAAGAAATGTAGGATTACATTAAACAGAAAATGATTCACAAGAAATTCTGTTTTTAAGAAGTATGCAGGCCTCTGACAAGAGTAAGGTATATAGTTTAAAGCTGCTCAAGCATCCAGGGAAAACACTGTTTAAAGCAACACTGCTAAACAATTAAAAATTTCCTTCCTTTTTCAGAGGTTTAGCTGTCTATGTGACATTGGCCAGGGCACAGTCGGAGTACTGCGTCCAGTTCTGGGTGCCACACTTCAGGAGGGATGTGGCCAGCATTGAGAGGGTCCAGATGAGGGCCATTTGCATGATCAGGGGGCAGCAGGACAGGCCCTACGAGGAGAGGCTACCAAACCTGTTCGACCTTCACAAGAGAAGGCTGAGGGGGGACCCGGTGGCCATCTATAAACTTACCGGGGGGACCAGAAGGGAATGGGTGAGACCCCACTCCCCCGAGTGCCTCCCAGAGTAACAAGGAATAATGGCCACAAGTTAATTGAGAGTAGGTTCAGGCTAGATATCAGGAGGCACTTCTTCACAGGAAGGATAGCCAGGATCTGGAACCAGCTTCCAAGGGAAGTGGTGCTGGCTCCTACCTTAGGGGTCTTTAAAAGGAGGCCTGATAACTACCTAACTGGGGTCATATGAACTTAAACTTACCAGGGGTCATGAGAGCCCAATATTCATTCCTGCCCAGGGCAGGGGGCCAAACTTGATGATCTGCTCAGGTCCCCTCTGACCCTACATCTATGAATCTATGAACATGTATTCAATGTACCTTTTCCACTTTTTTTCCTTTTTAACAAGATTTCAGTAAGTTCTGAAGATAGTAATTAATTACAGCTTCATCTTTTTTTGTATATATATATATATAGAGAGAGAGAGAGAGAGAGAGAGATTCATAGATGTTAGGGGATGGACGGGACCTTATAAGATCATTGGGTCCAGCCCCCCTGCACTTGGGCAGGAAAGACTGCTGGGATCAGATGACCCCAGCAAGGTGGGTGCCAAGACACTTTTTGAAGATTGCCAGAGTAGGTGACTGTACCACCTCTGGGGGAAGTCTTTTCCAGACCCTCAGAACTCAAATTGTAAAATAGTTTTTCCTTATGTCCAATCTGAAGCGATCTTCAGTCGGTTTGTGCCCATTGTTTCTTGTCTTCCCCTGGAGTGCCTTGGTGAACAGATGCTCCCCCAGGCCCTGATGTATGCACCTAATATACTTACAGGCTGCCATCAAGGCTGAACAGTCCCATGTCTTTCAGCCTCTCTTCATTTGACCTGCTCTCCAGACCTGTAATCATGTGCATGGCCCTTCTTTGGACTCTCTTAAGCTTCTGCACACCCTTCCTGATTTGTGGTGCCCAGGACTGGAGTACTCCAGCTGCAGTCTCACCAAGGGTGAGTAGAGCAGGAGGATGACATCCTTAGTCTTGCCTGAGATGCATTGGTAGATGCATGTCAGTGTTTAATTAGCTCTGCCAGCTACGGCATCACATTGGTGGCTCGTGTTCATTCTGTGGTCTAGCACGACCCCCATGTCCTTTCAGTTGTCATGCTGGCAAGTGTAGCACTGCTAAGCCTGTAAGTGTGTTGCAGATTATTTTTTCCCAGATGGAGCACTTTACATTTCTCCATGTTAAGCATCATCATGTTATGATCTGCCCAGCTCACAAACCTGACCAGGTCAGCCTGTACTGGGCCCTGTCCTCGAGCATGACCATACTTCCCTATAATTTGGTGTTGTCTATGAACTTTTCCAGTACACTTTTAATATCCAAATCCAAATAATTGATGAACATGTTGAAAAGCACTGGTCTGAGTACTGAACCCTGAAGGATGCCACTGGTTATCTTCCACCATGTTGACTCAGTTCCACCTTTTAATACTCTCTGGGTCCTACCTCAGAGCCAGTTACCTAGACACCAGACCATAAAGTAGTTGAGGCTGCATTTTCCCAATTTTACCATGAGAACATCATGGGAGACATGGCCTTTTTAAAGTCCAAGTATATGACATCAACCTCATTTCCCTTATCCAGATGGCAAGTTACTGATTGTAGAAGGAAATGAGGTTGCTCAGTCATGACCTGTCTGCAATGAAGCCATGTGGGCTGTCCCTTAGAATACTGGCTTTTTTCAGACTATCAATAATGGATTCTTTGATAATTTTTTCCAGTATTTTATAAGGGATTCAATCAAACTGATTGGCCTGTAACTCCCTGGGTCCTCCTTCTCCCTTTCTTGAAGATAGGCACCACATTAGCCCTCTTACAGTTTTCTGGGACCTCTCCTGAGTGCCGTAGGTCATGCAATGATGTCAGCCACTTCTTCTAGCACTCTCAGGTGTAGTTCAGCCAGTGCTGATGACTTTTAGATATCCAGCCTCTCTCTCTTGCAAAACTTGGTATTGAATAGTCACTTACTAATGGGGAAAAGGGCTTTATTTCATGCACAATGGATAGTGTATTTTGAGAAATATTGCTTAAATTATATAAAGGTAAACCTTTATGTTATGTAACCTATATTATATAATTCTTTTTTTTTACTCTTAAAAACATTAATTTAAACATAATATTACATAACTACTAATGCCAATATATCCTAACATGTATTCAAATAAATCTGATCTTTTATTCACAACTATCATCTGAAGTAACAGTAAAAAATATTGTGGATGTGTTTTATCCCAACTGACCCCTTTCTTAGGGCTTTGTTATACTGTAATTTGAATGTAATGTATGCAACAGCAGAAGGAACCAGGACTGTGCTGACTGTTAATTTGGACTACAATTCCAGGAAACCCCCAGGGGCAGGGGTCAAGGGAAAAAGGAAGAGGAAGCTTGATCCTAAAGTAAAGGGAAGACAGAACAGAGTACATTGGGAACCTGGTCAACCCTTCACAAAGGAGTACATAGTGGAGCTGGAGTTCTCAATGGCTCAGTCATAGAATCATAGAATAATAGATAACTAGGGTTTAAAGGGACCTCAGAAGGTCATCCAGTCCAACCCTGCTGCTCAAAGCAGGACCAGACTCAACTACATAATTCCAGCTAGGGCTTTGTCCAGTCAGGCCTTAAAAACCATCCAGGGTGGAGATTCTACCACCTCCCTAGAAAATGTGTCTCAGTGCTTCACCACCCTCCTACTGAGAAAGTTTGCCCTAATATCCAACCTCAACCTCCCTTGCTGTAACTTGAGACCATTGCTCCTTCTTCTGTCATCTGTCACCACTGAAAACAGCCTATCTCCATCCTCTTTGGAACCACCCTTTAGGTAGTTAAAGGCTGCTATCAAATCCCCTTTAAATCTTCTCTTTTGCAGACTAAGTAAGCCCAGTTCCCCCAGCCTCTCCTCAGAAGTCATGTGCTCCAGCCCCTGAACCATTTTCATCACCCTCTGCAGGACTTTCTTCAATTTGTCCACATCCTTTCTGTAGTGGGGGGCCCAAAACTGGACACAGTACTCCAGATGTGGGCACACCAGTACTGAATAGAGGGGAATAATCACTTCCCTTGACCTGCTGGGAACACTCCTATGAAAGAAGCCCAGTATTCTGTTACCCTTCTTGGCAACAAGGATACACTGTTGAGTCATATTCAGCTTATTGTCCACTGTAACCCCCAGGTCCTTTTCTGCAGAGCTACTGCCCAGCCAGTCAGTGCCCAGGCTGTAGAGGTACATGGGACTGTTTCCATTCTAAGTGCAGAACTTTGCACATGTCCTTATTAAACCTCATGAAAATTGTTTTGGCCCAATTCTCCAATTTGCCTAGGTCACTCTGAATCCTACCCCTCCGCTCCAGCATATATTGAAAATATTGAACAAAAACATCCTGAGAACCAACCTCTGGGGCACTTCACTTGATACTGGCTGCCAACTAGAAATCAAACCATTGATTATTAGCCATTGAGACCAACAATCCAGCCAGGTATCCACCTTATAGTCCATTTATCGAACCCATATTTCCTCAACTTGCTTGAAAGAATGCTGTGGGAGATGATATCAAAAGCCTTGCTGAAGTCAAGGTGTATTACGTCCACTGTTTTCCTTGCATCCAAAGAGCCAGTTATCTCATCATAGAAGACAATCAGGTTGGTCAGGCATGACTTATCCTTGGTGAATCTACGCTGACTGTTCTGAATGACTTTCTTTTCCTCCAGGTGCCTAGAAATGAATTCCTTGAGGACCTGCTCCATGACTTTTCCAGGGACTGATATGAGGCTGTCTGGTTTGTAGTTCTCTGGATCCTCCTTCTTGCCTTTCTTAAACATGGACACTATCTTTGTCCTTTTCCAGTCATTCAGGACCTCCTCCAATCACCATGAGTTTTCAAAGATAATGGCCAGCAGCTCTGCACTCATATCAGCCAGTTCCCTCAACTCCCTTGGATGCATTTCATCCGGACCCATGAACTTGTACATTTTCAGATTGTTCTAAATACCCTCTAAACTGTTCTTTGACCACTGAGGGCGACTCACCTTCTTCCCAAACTGTGCTGCAGTGCAGTGCAGTAATCTGGGAGCTGACCTTGTCTGTGAAGACCAAGGGAAAAAAAATGCATTGAGTACTTCAGCCTTTTCCTCCTCATTTGTCACAAGGCTGACTCCCCCATTCAGTGATGGGGGACCTTCCTCTTGTTGCTGACATTCTTGTAGAAACCTTTCTTGTTACCCTTCATGTCCCTTGGTAGCTGCAACTCCAATTGTGCTTTCACATTCCTGATTTCATCCCTACATGTCTGAGAATGTTCTTATACTCCTCAATTATCCATCCAAGCTTCCACTTCTTATAAGCTTCCTTTTTGTGCTTAAGCTCACTGAAGAGTTCTCTGCTAAGCCAAGCTGTTCCCTTGCCACATTTGCTATTCTTGCTGCAGATCAGGAGGATTTGTTCCTGTGCCTTCAGTAAGGTTTCTTTAAAATATATCCAGCTCTCCTAGACTTCTTTCCCCCTCAGACTGGCCTCCCAGGTGATCCTGCCTTTCAGTTCCCTGAGGGACCAAAGTCTGCTTTTCTGAAGTCCAGGGTCCATACTCTGCTACTCTCCTTTCTTCTTTTTGTTGGGATCCTGAACTCAAACATCTCATGATCACTTCTGCCCAAGTTGCTGTCCACTTCTACATCCCCTATCAATTCTTCCCTGATTGTTAGCAGCAGGTCAAGAAGAAGATGGCCCCTAGTTGGTCTCTACAACACTTAAACCAGGAAGTTGTCTCCAACACCCTCAAAAAACTTCCTGAATTTCCTGTTCACTGCTATAGTGTCCTCCCAGCATGTGCCAGGGTGACTGAAGTCCCCCATGAGAACCAAAACTTGTGATCAGGAAACTTGCACCGGTTGTTTGAAGAAAGCCTCATCCTCCTGGACTAGTGGTCTATAGCAGACCCCCACAATGACATTACCTTCACTGCTCTCCCCTCTGACCTTAACCTAGAGACTTTCAACAGGCCTATCTCCAGTTTCATACTGGAACACTGAGCATTCATACAGCTCTTTTACATAAAGTGCAACTCCTCCTCTTCTCCTCTGCCTGTCCTTCTTGAATAGTTTGTACTTATTCATGACAATGCTCCAGTCACGCAAGCTATCCCACCAAGTCTCTGTTATTCCAATCATGTCATAATTCCTTGACTGTGCAAGGACTTCCAAATCTTCATGCTTCTTTCCCAGGTTCCATGCATTCATGTACAGACACTTGAGGTAACTAGCTGATTGCCCTACTTTCTCAGGAGGCATCCCGTTGCCCCCTCCTGGTTTTGCTTCCTTCAGGTTCCTCACTGCCTCACTTACCTCAAGGATTTGTTCTCCATCCACCTGTGAACCTAGTTTAAAGCTGTCCTCACTAAGTTAGTGAGCCTGTCTGTGATGATGCTTTTCCCTCTCTTTGTCAGGTGGATCTCATCTCTTCCTAGCAATCCTTCTTTTTGGAATGAGATCCCATGGTTGAAGGTGCTGAATCTCTGCTGGCGACGCCACCTGAGCAGCCATGCATTGATCTGCAGCATGCATCTGCTTCTTCCAGGTCCCTTCCCCTTGACTGGAAGGATTGAGGAGAACACAACCTGTGCCCCTATATCCTTCACCCTTACACCCAGAGCCCTATAGTGACCCCTGATCTGCTCAGGGTCACCCTTGGAAGTATCATTGGTGCCACATGGATGAGCAGCATGGGGTAGTAGTCAGAGGGTTGGAGGAATCTTGGGAATCTCTCTGTGACATCTTGGATCTCACTCCAGGCAAGCAGCATACCTCCCAGGATAACAGGACAGGCCAGATGAATCCCTCCATCCCCTGCAGAAGGGATTCTCCAACCACCTCCACCCATGACAGACTCTTTGTAGCAGTGATCTCAGTCCTCCCCACCTTAGGGATTTCTGGCCTGGCCTCTTCCACTAATGGAATGCACTCCCCCTCCTCTGTTGCTAGCACTCCTTATCTGTGGCAACTCACAGGCCAGCCAGGACTGCGGGCTGAAGGAGCTGGACTCAGATTTAGAGGTAGCTGCACCATGCTGTTTGAGTGCTCTAGGGACTGAAAGCTCATTAAGGGACACCTCCAGAGGGGGGGGGGGGGGGGCGGGGTGGGAATTAAGGTGCTGAGTATAAGTTACCATAGTGTTGATGTTTCTTTACTTTTTACCGGTTCCCTCCATTTGGCCCATTGGCTTCTGACCCTAACTGCTATAATTTTCTATATAAAAATGGAAACTCCTGCTTGCTTCTTGTGCCACTTTCTGGGGCTGCTTGGTTGGCACAAGACCTTAATGCTCTGAGCCACACAAATGTTGATGGGTGTTAGTGCTAGCTGAAGCTTAGAGCAGTCATATTGCAGGCCAGCAGGGTTCTGAAGGACTTAAAGGTATGAATCCCACCCCTCCCACTCTGGGCATTCCCCCACTCCCTGACCGCCAGGCTCCCATAGTTCTCCCCCTCCAACCTCCTGTCTGTTGGAGTTCCCTCCTGCCTCCTGCTTCTACCTCCCGCAATCCCCAGGGCATTACGTACTTGTAGCTGCCCATGCTGCTGTCCCAGGGCAGCACTCAGGGTAAAGCTGATGCTGGGCTGCTGCTCTTCTAGCTCAGAGAGCAGGAGCAGCAGCCACAGTGGCCTGGCAGACAGATTAACTGTTCCCTGCCTATTCCCCTGGGATAGACAGTGTGGACAGTCACAAGTAAGTGAGGGCAGGGTGAGGGACAGTGAGCAGAGATCTGGGGTGCTGAGGAGGGTGGGCAGGAGGAGCAGTGGACCCAATTTCAGCCAGTGGGGGATGGGGGTAGGGGAGTTTTTTATATTAAGGTATAGCCTGGAGTAGCTATACATCAGGGCCTTGTTACACAGTAATTTTGGGTGGCTCCTGGGGCTCTTAAACCATGGATTGTCTGAACAGTAACACCCTAAAGTGTCTTTTAACCTTTAAGCACTTCTTTTGCAGCTTAAAGTTATGTCACTCCAGGGCAGGTTTATCTCTGATCCTCACTAGCCAGGTCCTGTTCCGTGAAGGTGTATCTACCACGACCGTGTGAAGCTTTGGTCCCTGATTCAATTTGGTGGAGATTCGGCCTGATTCGGTGGCTGAATCCAAATCAAATCAGAGGACCCTTTAATCTCTCTGAATCAAATCAGAACCCTCTAAATCAATTTGGAGAGATTTGGAAAGATTCGGACATAGACACAGCTTTAAATGTTTTTTCTACATACCTCTAGGTAGCAGGGGCTTGTGAATGCTGCAATGCTGGGGCACATGGAGTGTCCCACAGGAGCACGGGGGGCTCCCCAGCGTGTTCAGCAGCAGACCCAGAAGTGGACCAGAAGCACTTCCAGTCCATTTCCGGGTTCACTGGGGAGTGCACTGGGGGGGCCCCTTTGCACTCCCCTGGCTCAGTGACTGGTGCCTCCTGGGTCTGGGAAGGCACCTGGGGTCCCCCTGCAGCCGATCACTGAGCCAGAGAGGTATGGGGGGGTCCCCCAGCATGTTCCCTGGCAGACCCAGAAGTGGACCAGAAGTACATCTGGTCCACTTCTGGGTTTGCCGCTGAGCATGTGGAGGGCCCCCCACACTCCTGTGGGATGCTCCATGTGCCCCCATCATCACAGTGATCATGAGCCATGCCTGCTACCTCAAGGTATGTAGAAGAAACTTTTACAGCTGTGTCTATGTCCAAATCACTGATTCTCTGAATCAGCATTGAATCTTCGGATTCAGATTTGGTTGAATTGAATCAGGGACAGTGATCTGAATCAATACATCGAATCACTGTCCCTGATTTGAGCTAAATCTGAAACTGAATCAAATAGGGCCTGCTTCACACACCCATAGTAGCTACGTCCCACAGATGTGCTGCCCAAGTTGAAGTTCTCCAGTATCCCAGCTCTCTCACACCTTTACCCGTAGAGCAGGGATAGAAGCCTGTCCTGGTTCATTAGCCCTGTAGTGGCCATTCACAGCTACAGCTCCTAGTCCTGTCCCTGCTCACCAGGCCTTTCAACCCGAAACCTTGCTAAGATGTATTTATCTAACTATTCAGTTGGTCTACTAAAAGATACCAGATTGATCCAAAGAACCTTGTCTGTCAGTGCCATGCCCTTTGACCAAAACCCCTAACACCAGTCCCCAATCATCTGACTGGAAGGATTCAAGGCCTTGGGAACATCTAAGCCCTAGGGCTGGAGCTGTCAGGGCTGTTTGGCACAAGAAGCTCCTGCAGGAAAGGAAAGAAAGGCTCTAGTCTGTGACAGTTTGGCTGCCTGAGACGCTGCTGGTGCTACTGTGCTGCTTACCTACCTGTTATTATTTAAAGTGGTAGACCAGGCTGAGGTTGTAGGGGAGGAGGAGACCTCATTGGGGCACACTACCATGTCATGTAAAGGCCCCACTACCAGTGATGGCATGCTGTAACACACACACGAAGTCACACATGTCACAAGTTTTGCTTGTCAGCAGCTTGAGGTGCAGTTTTCCAGAAACCCCTGCACCTATATCCTTGAAACCTGGCAGGCTTCATGGCCTGAGAAGAGGCTACCATGCCTTCTGTTTTCACCCCACTGCACCTTAATACACACATGTGACATGAGTTTTGCTTGTCAGCAACTTCAGGTGCAGTTTCCCAGAAACCTTTCTGCCTCTGTGCTAACGGGAAGGGAGTTCCCCAGCCTATAGGTATGCTGCTGGTTCTTTCTCCCTAGATGCAGTACCTTGCACTTATCAGTATTGAATCGCATCCTATTCTCATCCGCCCACCCCTGTAACCTGTCCAGATATAGTTGTAGCCTGTCCCTCCCTTCTAGTGTGCCCACCTGCCCCCACATTTTAGTGTCATCTGCGAATTTGAGCAAGGTGCTTTTCCCCCCTCGTCCAAGTCACTGATGAGTGTGCATGTGTGTGTGTGTGTGGCATATGCAGAGTGTGAGGGAGGGTGGGAAGGATGTGGGGACCCACCCCACACTCTCCCATGGCTCAGCAGCAGGTGGGAGTGCTGATGCCGGACTCCGGCCAGCACTGCATGTCACAGTGGGGAAAGCAGCCCCCGCCAGGCCATTTATTTCCACAGAGCTCCCTGCACTCGTGGGCACAGGAGGAAAGTCCCAGGCATGGGATCCAGCTGCTTTGCCTGCCCCAGCCCGCTCCAGTGCCTGGGGCTTTCCTCATGTGCCCTTGAGTACAGGGAGTGGTGGGGAAACAAACATCCTAGTGTGGGATGCACTCCTCACAGCACTGGTGGGAGTCGGGAGCCAGGAGCCAGGCTGAGCAGTGTACCCCCTCCCCACCCCAGCCCGCTTCTGCTTCCCCCTGCTGCCTGCCAGGGCTGCACACCATGTAGGGAGTGTGGGATGGGTCCCCATACCCCTCCCCGCTCATACCCACACCCTACCCTCCTGAGCTCTATGCTGCTGCCACCCCCCTGAGCAAGGGCTCCGCACTGCAACCAGCCCTAGCTCTATGCTTTGCATTCCTGCCCAGCTACAGCCTGCTCCCTGCCCTTCCCTACCTGCTGCCTAAAGGGAGCGGGACATGGGGAAGCCTACAGCAGCTGCCCTGCCTGGTGCTAGTGGGGCCAGCCTTCCACCCATGAGGGTGGGAGCGAGGCATAATAGGATATGTTGGAGGTGGGTGTAGGCACTTTGCTCCCACCCTCATAAGCGGAAGGGCTGGGCAGGGCACAATTCATTGGAGGGTACTGCAGGCCCGATGATAGTGCCTGGAGGGCTGGATCCAGCCTGTGGGCCATGTTTTGCCTGCCCCTGGCATAGTCTATTACTAAAAATACACAATCAACCCTGTCCTACAATAACAAATCATAGCACTCTAACCTACCACAGGTAAAGCAGGGCAGTTGAATAGTTGGAACTTTTTTCCAAACATCTTTCTTTAAAACATTACTAACTGCTACAGTACTTTGTTGTACTAAGTCACTATGGGTGCCTATACGTGTTCTCCAGTGCATTCTGATTAGAAGACATCAGAGCAGACTCAATTCAAGTCTCCTGGAGCATTCTAATAAGACCACTCCAGTGTGCTGCAGCATTTCGTGTATTCAATTTCCCACATTTCAAAATGGTGGCAGAGTGGTTCAAATTGGCCTTGACTGAAGCTCATCAAACAGTAGGCGGCCCCACTACTGAAGCACCCTTATGCCCCAGCCAGCCCTGTCAGCATCTACATGTGCACTGTGGCATGCTAAATAATGCCACCATAGTCATTGCATTGACAAGTGCTAGCCTACGGTGGTGTTTATTAGTTTACTGCAGCCTAATAGAGCCGCATGTTTAGATAATGAGACTTTACTGTGGAGCTAATTAGGCAACTGCAGTAAACATCTCACGTAGACATCCCACAGTGTTGGAAACAGCACCAAAGAGTAACCTTGAATTAGAAGTAGAGATGTTTGACATATAGTCACTGAAGATCAAATAACTTTAATGTCACTCTTTTTCAACCCTAAAATAAAAGGGGTTTGTTTGAAACTAGCTTTCATAAAAATAACTTGGATTCACATCTTTTCTTCCACTGTAGAAGTTTCCCCGCACCTGTGTTTCCATCATATTAGAACAAATAGCCAACCTGACACAACACACTTATTAATACACAATATCTGCCACTTAGTGAGCTTGCACATGGACTTGCTTTTGCATTACTAGTTATACATTGTTATTTGCCCATATGCTGGGTTACCTGAAAATTGATTTTTGGTATGAGTCTGGAACAAAGCTCAAATGCACACTTTTGAAGTGGTTTGCATTTAATAAAATACAGGCTGTGCTTTAACTCAGCCAACCTTCTCATTTCCTCTTCCCTTTTATCATTCAAACACCCTTTTCCCATGTCAATTACATGGGCCCAATTCTCTTCTAGCTGAACACAGTTTCATGCCAGTGTCGTTCCTCTGAAATATAGCCTGTTGGTAAAGCAAAACTACCAAAAAGGCTCGTGACTCCCATCTGTGAGAATTCCCTCTAGAAGAGGGAAACAACAGCTCCTGTGCCATTTCACCACCAGACCCCTGAGATATCGGATGTTTGAAGGATGTTGCTAGACCCTTCCAGTGATATAGCAGATCTCACTGTCCATAAGGCTTTTGCTAATAAGGGGGAGGTAGCATTATCCTGAAGTTACCCTGTTTTACATCATAGACTATCCTAGTCCCAGCAATGTGTTCCCCACCAATCTGGAGCATCACGCTGCTCTGGAAGTGCCATGGAGTCTCCAGCATGCTGCTCCCAGAGATTCCCCACGCTGCAGTGACTTTGGGATGCTGACCATCCCTTTCTTTCTCTCTGCCTCTCTCACAGTCTGTCACTGGGTTGCCTTGCCCATTCAGTAAGGTACAGGTATATACAGTCCCTGACTTTCCTCTTGTTGCTAAGATACTTGTAGAAACCCTTCTTGTTTCCCTTTGCATTCCTTGCTTGCTGCAACTCCAATTGTGCTTTGGTCTTTCTGACCATCCCTGCATGACCAAGCAATACCCTTATACTCCTCCCAAGTTGTTTGTCCAGGTTTCCACTTCTTGTAAGCTTCCTTTTTTTGTTTAACTGTAGAGTTCTCTGCTAAGTCAAGCTGGTTGCTTGCCACATTTGTTATTCTTCCTGCACATCAGGATGGTTTGTTCCTGTGCCTTCAGTAAGGCTTCTTTGAACCAGCTTTCCTGGACTCCTTCCCCGCTCAGACTGGCCTCCCAAGTGATCCTGCCCATCAGTTCCCTGAGGGAGTTGAAGTCTGTTTTTCTGAAGTCCAGGGTCCATACTCTGCTGCTCTCCTTTCTTCCTTTTGTCAGTCCTGGTATAAGTAGGCTGAATGAGCAGCCCATCACATGTTTGCCCTGATTTATTGTAAGTAAGTGTTCTTGATTCATCTGTTTTGGTTCTTAATCCATGTGCAACAGGAATATTGCAGGCATTTAAAAAATGGTTATAGAAGAATGACAGCCCATCTGCCAGGTAATGTTAATGTTCCAGTTACGATCTACAAAATCATTTCTAGGTTTGTTGAGCCCCAGCTCAAGTCTGGGATTGTGCCCAGTATGCAAAGGCCAATAAAGATACCAGGGGTGAAAGTACAAAGAAAGTTTATTGCTAGCAATAAAAGGTGCGAGCGGAATAATTTCATGCAACAAGCACACAGATCACTATTTCTAAGCATCTTTTATACAGGAGTTTTCAAGTTCTCAGCAGCGTATTTGTTTCCTGATTGGTTGTAAGGAGTGACGCAAGAAGTTCTTTACTGAGTATGTCTCTATACCTGTGTTTTAGCTATGTATCTCATTTACATACATGTATGTTTCATTAGCATACTTTTTCCCCACCTAGGGGCGTGATTTTTAGTATTTTAATGAGCTCTTTAACCCAGTACCCTGGCTTCTGCTTTTGTTTTCAAGCCCCCTTTATCTCAGACTGTCTCCTCCTTATCATTGCAGATGGGCATTCGTCACATAACATTCTGTTTTGCTTCGTCTCTGAGTAGTGGTTTCTAGGTCACTCCTTACATTCCCCCCTCTGGAGCATTTTTAATTATTATTATTATTATGATTGCTCCATTCAATTTGGCTTAACACAAATCTTTCAGCATAATATAATTTTGTAAAATTTTCAAAGGGGTTGGTACTGCGTTTAAGCATGAGGTAAAAACCAGGTAAGCATTGATCCCTCCCGATAAGCAGAAATCCGTTCTATTTAAAATTTCCCGGGCCAAATAAATCGAGACATTTTCCTGAGGGTCAAATTTTTGTTGTAAAAGGTTTTCCCCTCCTATGAGAAGGAGTGGACAGATTAGGGCGCCCCACAATAAAACCTTGAACAATTTCATGATAAGGCCTGTAAAACTTGATCAAAGATTGACAAATTATTTAAAGTTCCTTTCTTTTGAATAGGAATTTTAAGTCTCTTATTGGCTCCACCTTCCTCTGTTCTCTGTCTCCAGTCCCGAAGTCTGCAGGGGTTCCTTCTTGTTCTGGTCCAGCCACTGGCTTTAGGTGACTGGAATGTATCCAAGTCTTGATTCCTTCGAGCTTTGCTGCCGTCAGGGTCATCAAAAGTACCCTATATGGGCCCTTCCATCTGGCTCGAAGTGGTTCCTCGTTCCAGTCTTTCACAAGGGCGTAACTCCCAGGTAATAGTCGATTTTCTGAGGCAGGAGACTGATCCTGTGTCTGCAGCACATCCCGTACCTGCTGATGGATGGAAGACAAAACAGAAACCAAGGACCATACATATTCTCTAATCATTCCCTCTCCTAAAACATGTAACTGTTGTTCAGTACCCATGGGCAGACTCAGAGGGTAAGGCTTACCATACATTATCTCAAACGGGCTTAATCCCAATTTAGAATGTGGTGCGACCCTTACTCGTAACAGGGCCAAGGGTAGGGTCTCTGGCCATTTGAGTCGAGCTTCTTGGCAAATCTTTGCAAAGTGTCTTTTTAAGGTCCGATTCATACGTTCCACCTTTCCACTGGACTGGGGTCTCCAAGGGGTGTGTAAATGCCAGCTGATTCCCAGGAACTCAGAAACCTTCTGAGTAATTTGTGCAATGAAATGTGGGCCATTGTCTGACCCTATTCATTTTGGAAGTCCGAACCGAGGTATGATTTCTCGTAGGAGTGCCTTGACTACCTCTCGGGCTTGGGCAGTCCGACATGGGAAGCACTCAACCCAATTAGAGAAAGTGTCCACAAAGACAAGGAGATATCTCATCCCTTGTTGCCGGGGCAACTCGGTAAAATCCACCTGCCATTCTTCTCCTGGCCCATTGCCTATTCTCTGATGTCCTGAAGTTTCTTTTTTCCCCCCTTTTGGGTTATTTCTCCGGCAGACCTCACATGTCTCTGATACCTTCTTGGCAGCCTCTCTTAGTCCCACTCCAGTTACATAGTGACTGATCCAGCTTACCAGGGCCCTGGGTCCCTAATGGGTGCCATGATGAGCGCTCTTTACTACCACATGAAACCAGGCAGCTGGGATGATAATATGGCCGTCCTTTGCTACTAACCACCCGTGCTCCCCCTTCTTTGCTTGAAACTCTTTTATCAATTGTTTGTCTCTTTCCCCATACTGTGGTGTCACAGGCTGGTATAAGTCTGGGAGGAGAGGTAACAGATTACTTACTTCGGGCAGCAAGTCTGTCTGAGGTCTTTTAGCTGCTCTCTTTGCTGTAGCGTCAGCAAATCGATTACCTTTTGTGGAGGGGTCGTTCCCTTTCTGATGTGCTTTACAATGCATTACCCGCTACCTCCTTTGGTTCCTAGACTGCCTTGAGGAGAGCTTTTATTTGCTTGCTATGCTTAATGCCTGCTCCTTTAGCATCAAGTAGACCCCGCTCTTTCCACAGCGCTCCGTGAGCATGTAAAACAAGGAAAACATATTTAGAGTCAGTATAAATATTGACAGTTTTGTTGGCCGCCAATTGCAAAGCCCGAGTCATAGCAATGAGTTCAGCCTTTTGAGCTGAAACAGATGGGTTTAAAGGTCCTGCTTCTAACACATTCTGTGTAGTCACGATAGCGTATCCAGATTTTCAAATTCCATTCTCCATACTTGAGCTGCCATCGGTGTAGAACTCCAGGTCAGCCTTTTCAAGAGGTCTGTCTCTCAGATTTGGTCTTGAGGAGTAAACAGCTTCCAATGTTTGCAGGCAATCATGTACAAGATCTGGTGTGTCAGCCATAGGTGCCAACAGTGTTGCTGGATTTACAGTGCGAGAAATGGCCAATTTTATTTCAGGCTTATCTAGGAGGATGGCCTGATATCGAGCCATTTGTCCCGGGGTTAACCAGTTCCCTCCTTTCTGCTCCAGGACTGTAAGCACTGCATGAGGCACATATACAGTCATTTCATGGCCTAGGGTTAACTTTTCAGCTTCTTGTATTAGCAGACAGGTGGCAGCAACAGCCCGCAGACAAGCAGGCCATCCGGATGACACAAAGTCTAATTGTTTAGAAAAATATGCCTCTGGTCGTTGCCAGCTACCCAATTTCTGTGTTAATACTCCCACGGCTACCCCACCTCGGTCATGCACAAAAAGGGAAAAAGGCTTACTCATGTCCGGTAGTCCTAAGGCGGGTGCTTCAATGAGAGCCTGCTTTAACTGGCAGAATGCTTGCTCACACTCTTCAGTCCTTTCCTGGCTTCCATCCGCATTGGATATTGTTTCACACATGGAGGCTGGGCCCCTGGCAAAAGTTGAATCTTTACAGGGTCAGCATTTTTAGCCTTCCCGGGTCGGTGACCTGCCCATACCCATGGAACAACAGCATCGAGCAGGGTTTGAGGAATATCCGGTGTACTTTCCTCTCGGAGAAGGCCGAGAAGGCAAGCCTGCAAATGCCACCCCTTTTCAGGAGGCACTATTAAAAACATTTGCCCATCCTGAAACGACAACGTAGCTTGCAGTTTACAGAGGAGGTCTCTCCCTAAAAGGGGAATGGAGCAGTCTGGTATGTACAAGAATTGATGGGTGACTTCAGCCTGCCCAAGATTACAGGTCATTGGCTGTAGGAAGGATTGTGTTACTGCCTTCCCTGTGACCCCTACCACCGGCACAGTCTTTTTACTTAAAGGTTTCAGTTTTTGAGTTAAGACGGAATGGGCAGCACCTGTATCGACGAGAAATTCTACCAATTCATCTCTGTCCCCTAGTTGCATTTTAACCAGAGGCTCGTCAGGGGACACCGGGATCTGGGTTATCTTTCCCTCCCGGGCTTCCGGTCCCCTTCAATCTGAATCCCTTCCAAAAGCAAACAGTCCACTGCTCTCCTCTCTTTTCTTTTCACCTTCACCAACTTTCCGATAGGGGCATTCCCACTTCCAGTGTCCGTTTTGTTTGCAATAGGCACACTGATCTTTCTCTAATGGACCCTGCCTCTGAGGCTGTCTCTGGGATCCCTCATTTCTGGGTTTTCCAGTGATTGCAGCTGCCACTAGGGCTGCCCGCATTTTCATCTTTCTCTCCTCTTTCTTGTCTTTCTTGCTTTTCCTGAACACTTTCTCGGTTAGTAAATACTTGGTAAACAATGTCTACTAGTTGGGAAATAGGCATACCTGCTGCTCCGTCTGTCTTCTGCAATTTCTTTCTAATGTCCAGTGCACTCTGACCTATAAAGATCATATTTACCATGCGAGCGTTCAATGCATCCTCCGGGTCCTTGCGAGTATATTGTCTGAAAGTAGTGTAAATTCTTTCCAAGAAAGCACTTGGGGTCTCATTCGTCTCCTGTCGAACCTCATACACCTTACTGAGATTCTGAGGTTTTTTCACAGCATCTCTCAATCCTCGGAGGATATAGTCTCAATAGGCACGGATGGAGGTCATATCTTGGTCTGGTTTCCAATCTGGCTCCTGGGTGGGGACATGATCGTCCCTATTTCCTTGCAGGTTCCCTGCGGTAATTTCCTTTTCCATGTACTCACGGGTTTTGTTTACTACCATCCTCCTTTCCTCTGGTGTCAACAGGATATCTAAAAGAGACTGAACATCTGCCCAGGTTGGGTTATGGGTTTTGAAAATCATTTCAAACAGGTTTCGTACCTTTTCAGGATTCTCTCTCAAGCTGGGGGTATTGTTCCACCAGTTATACAAATATGAGGTAGTGAAAGGAATGTGCACAAAGGTTCGATGGTAGGTTGGCTCACCGTCATCTTCGAGAGGCCAGGGTACCACTTGTTCTCTTAGGGGAAATACCCCATTTCCCTTCCCACGGCCAGGATCAGATTCCCTGCAATGTTTTCCCTTAACCCCAGAGTCTGCTCCTAACTGTACTCTCCACCCACCTCCTGGGCTTATATCAGGAGAAGTCGGGGATTCTGGAGATTGCCAAGCACCTGACGGCCATGGTTGGTGCTGTTCCAGATCCCTGGGTCGGGGAGTGTTCTCAACCTCTGCCTTGGGGGGGGGGGGAAGAAGCAGGAAGAGCAGATGCCAACGAGTAATCAGACGAATGAGGAGGAGGAGGGGGGAGAGGAGGAGGATAAGGTGGAAGCAGCAAAGGGAGGGGAGACTCCAGCTCCGGACATTCCAGGACAGGATTTGCAGTTGGTCGAGCCACTGCCATCTCACAGATCCCAACCCCCTCCCCCAATCCACATTCCTCCAAAACCTTTCTATCTCTACAAAGAGACATAAACGCTTGCGCATACATCAATTCCTCCCATTTACCATTCTGCCAGCAGAACAAAATGAATTGTAAGATGGTATTATAATTAACACTTCCCTCTGGAGGCCAATGTTCTTGATCATCTAGCTTATAGCGTGGCCACGCAGTTTCACAGAAGAATTTAGCTTTCTTCTTAGTCATAGGATCCCCACCAAACTCTGTCCAATGTCCCAATACACAAGAGAGGGGGGTACATTTCCTAACCTTACTGTTAATAGTATCCATCTCAGGGCTGCCTTCCCGGTTCTGACCGTCCAACTTACCTGGGATCCAGGGATCTGTTCTTAGTCCCCATCCTCACAGGGGAAAAAATCACTGGTCTTGGACTCGGGCCAGACAGAATACTTACAGAGATAATCCCAGGCAGGCGTACTGACGGTAGGCCTTATGCCCTTTCTACCCTCTCACCCAGGTGCCTGTTACTGGTACCTTCACTCTATGGCATTGCACCGTTAGGCTACTGCTGCCTCAGCGATCCAGCTCCCCCTGAAGCAAAAGTCTCACCGGGAAAAGAGATCCCGGGGCGCACCTGACATTCACTTCGGAGGAGTGGCTGTCTGGTTGTCAGTTAGTCCGGGCAAAGCTTATCTAAGGCAGTCCCATCTGGGGTGCCAAAAACTGTTGAGCCCCAGCTCAAGTCTGGGATCGTGCCCAGTATGCAAAGGCCAATAAAGATACCAGGGGTGAAAGTACAAAGAAAGTTTATTGCTAGCAATAAAAGGTGCGAGCGGAATAATTTCACGTAATAAGCACACAGAACACTATTTCTAAGCATCTTTTATACAGGAGTTTTCAAGTTCTCAGCAGCGTATTTGTTTCCTGATTGGTTGTAAGGAGTGACGCAAGAAGTTCTTTACTGAGCATGTCTCTATACCTGTGTTTTAGCTATGTATCTCATTTACATACATGTATGTTTCATTAGCATACTTTTTCCCCACCTAGGGGCGTGATTTTTAGTATTTTAATGAGCTCTTTAACCCAGTACCCTGGCTTCTGCTTTTGTTTTCAAGCCCCCTTTATCTCAGACTGTCTCCTCCTTATCATTGCAGATGGGCATTTATCACACAACATTCTGTCTTGCTTCGTCTCTGAGTAGTGGTTTCTAGGTCACTCCTTACAGGTTTATAAAATCATTCAAATGTTATGGCCCTACTATGAACATAAAAGTGAGACATTGATATTTTCTATTGTGCATCATTCTTAGCTATATAAAATAAACAGGAGTTAAATAGTCCTCTTCTGTCTTTTCTTCTGTGTCACTCCTCTCCTATAAATGGATTTTAAACTTTAAAACTGTCAAATTCATAACCAGCTTCCAGGAAAAATGTTGTCTTTGAGCTAAGTAAGCATTATCACAACACTGGAGGGTTCAGTAATAAACATCAGTCAGGAAACAAAACTGCAGTGAGCTATTGTGCTTCAGTTCTATGATTCCATAACCTGCAGATAGCCAGTTCATTAAAATCCAGGGATACTGAATGGCATTTAAGTACCAAAGTATGATCATATGTTTATACAAATATCAAAATGATGCTTTTCTGCATTCAACAGTAACCTAGAAAATACTTCCATACAGTAAGACTTTTCCTAAAAGTTTTCTTTGATGCGTTGCTGCTTATTTCCCTTCAAGGTAGCATGTGCTTGTGTACGTGAGAGTACACAAGGGGAAAGCACTGTCCCCTTTTCTGCATTAGGTTCCAAGTTACAAAGAGTTAGTGAAGGTTTCATTTAAAAATCTAGTTCACCATATCGGCTGAGTTGTCATCTGGGAATGACTAAATTGAGAAAGGACTTAATATAAATTACATATAGGTAAACCCAGGTCAACAGATGTGACACTGAGTACCATTTAGTGTCAAAAGGATGGATGGATGGATAAGGTTCTGGTAGGAAAAGCAACTAACAGAAAGTAGTTCTGCCCTATTACACCCTTTTGTTGACAGATTTCTTGCAACTTTCCTTCCATCTCAGTCAATTACCTTCAGCATCATTCTCTCTCACACCTGGTCTCTAACGTGTAACTTATACCACCATTGATGTCACCTCAGAATTTGGCTGGATTTCATCCCATCCCAAATTATATATTATATATCAGTGGGTGCCTCTACATGAGACTCTTTACAGTGCATTAGATTAATCTAATATTCAGTAAAGTGTCACCATCTACACATGCACAGCAATTACTGTGCAGTAGATTAGTGTAATGGACTGTTTTCTAGTATTTGTAGATAAAGGAACTAGAAATCAGTGCATTAAACTAATGTGCCAAAGCGCATGTGTAGAGGCTAAATTCTCAGCAGCAGGGGGCACCAGGGAGTGGGGAGCACCAGGGAGTAGGGTGGGGAGAGCTGTCCCAGCTTCGCAGGATGCTCTCTGGCAGCCACGTGGAGATTGGGACCTGCTCCATTCTCCATGTGGCTGGGAGAACCATCCTAGCTGCCAGGCAGATGCCTGCCAGCCCTGTGGAGACTGGGATGGGTCCCGATCTCCATGGGGCTAGAAAGCAGCTGCTCGGCAGCAGGGACAGCTCTCCCAGTCATGTGCAAATTGGGACCAGCCTCTGTGCCCCCTGCCAGCCCAGGGCTGGTACCTGGGGGAGCCTGGATCTCCCCCTGGCTGCTGCAGCTGGGCAGAGCAGGGTAGGAGTAGCCCTAAACTGAACTGCTTCCATTGGAAGCAAATTTGCTCCTGACAGGCACACCTTCAGATACATGAGGGGGCACAGTTTAATGCACTGGAATTTTCTGTGCAGAAAATTCAGGCACATTAATTTCACATATACACGTGCCCAGTTTTTGGCAGAGTTTTGTGGAGTAGATCTGATTTTGTGTATCTGCTCGTTGAACACTTCACCTCAGTTTTTTCTTGTGAATTGCCCAGTGCAGGGCAAATTGCTCTTGAACCTTATCTGGTGTTATCTTTCCTTTAGGTTTCAGTTTATGAGAAGTGAGTGACAACCATTAAGAGACTGTCAATAAAATAATTTCCTTGGCCTTAAGAAATTAGCCAAATGAAACCACGAGTAGGGAATTTTCAGCATTGCGCACTCACTCTTATCATCTTTAAAAATATTAATTACCTGTATCTTCACTGCTTAAAGATAATTTTTTATGATAGGATTTTCTTACTTAAAGTCTTGTTACACTTTATACTGTGAGCTGTACAAATGTTGATGGGTATTAGGACTAGCTTGAGTTTGGCACCGTCACATTTCAGGCCAGAAGGGGTCTGGAGGACTAAAAGGTACAAAACCCCTCACTCCCCTGCCATTATAGGCTTCCCTCAGTTCCCCACCATCCCCAGAGTGGTTACACCTCAGTGTAATACAAGCTCAGTAACACGGATGAGAGGTATCTTGTCTTGGAGTAGCATAAGTTTGATCTCCATAAAAAGTGCTTAAAACTAATTTCAGGGGTTAATGTGCAGACAATTTAGGTGTTAACAGCTCCAGGAGCCACCCAAAAACACTGTGTAACAAGGCCCTTAGACACTCCAACTTCAAAGAATTATGAAGAACAGAAAACTGAGGGCATTGTTACATGTTGCACTTTGAGCTGCTCAGATGTTGATCAGCGTTAGTGCTAGCTTGAGTTTAGAGCAGTCACACCTTTAGGCTAAAAACCTTCTCTGACTGTCCCCCACCTGCACAGCTGTGACTTGCCACTAGAGAGCTGGTGATCAAATGCCTGACTAGGAGCTACAACTCTGAGTTGTCTATAGGGCTGGTGAGCCTGGACAGACTTCTATCCCTGCTCTAGGTGGGGATATCTATGAGATGTATTGGGTGGGGGAGTAGGGAGTGCTGGGAGGCAGAGAGTTAATGGAATGGGGGTGGGTAATGAAATGAGAGGTGGAAAGGAAATGGGGGTGGAGAAAGGGTGGTATAATGAAGGAAGTCAGCTACTGGAGGTTAAAATTAAAAGAAAAAAATATAAAAAAAATAAAGAAGTAAATTAAAGAAAGTCTCGTGTTTTAATGAACTGGGATTTGGGTTTGGGGTGTGGAGGTGCTGGACATGGTTTCTGGGGTGGCTGGGAGGTAGAAGCAGTGAGGGAAGGTGCTTTGGGGGACCTACTGCCCCAGCCTTGGGAAGGAAGCCCCAGCTCCGAGGAACCTGATCTAGCCTCCTACCTTGCTCCCTTCCACACCCTTAGACCCCACCCCAGAATCCATCCATGCCTCGAGACCTGGCTAGCTAGCTTGTGCTCTGCAGGCTGTTTGTACAGGGCTGCACCCCTGGTGGTGGGAAGGTTATACCCCCGGGGGCAAGCAGGGGAGTTGGTTTAGTGCTGAAAACTGTTCCTTAGGCAGTAGAGGTCAGGGGGTGGAATGTTTTTCTATACAAAACAAGGGGGTGGGGGAGAGGACACTGCATCCTTGGATGCTGGAAGACTGCAACTTGGGTGGCTCATCTGTGGGGAATGGCCATACATTTATGGAACACAAGCTGGTTAACATGGATCAGAGATAAACCTGCCCTGGAGTGGCATAACTGTAAGCCACCTGAGCAGTAGGTGAAAAAGAACACCGTCCTGACAGCAGTGTTCTGATACCACTTGCACTTCATAATACAAACAGCTAACTAATAGCCATACAAAGATGATTAATGATCTTGTTGAACAGTACACTTTCTAAGGCAAACCAAGATATATACAGCCATATGGTAGTGCCACTTTAGAGACTAGAGAGAAGACTATAATGCATAATAAGTGTGGGTATTTTGGTTGTCCAGAAGTAGACTCTAAATTCATTAAAAGAAAAGCTCTCATTGAAATTAAAATGCAAGCAGCATAAACAATGTCATTAAAATGCAATAGAAAATTGATTGTGTTGATAATTGAATTAATGTATATTTGAGATATCACACTTAAATATGAAGTGCTTTAAGAAGCAGAGCCTTCTTAAGCTGATGTATTAGGAAGATGTCCAACAATAAAATATTGATGTTATAAAATTATTTAAAATGTTTCAATAATAGCTACTAAATAACTACAATAACAGCATTCTGCATTGCCTCTTATGCCCTTATTCTGCTTGGGTAACAGAGACTCTTCTGCCTTCAGGTTTTGCACTGCTTCAAAAAGTTAAAGTGCTACAGCCCTGTAATGTGAATACAATCATACTGGTATAAAGCTGATTATATTGGTATAACTTATTCCTGTAAATATATGGAAAAATAAACTATACTGATACATGCACTGTGTGAAAAATATCACATCCAAGAAAACCATCTTTCATGAGATGTTAACTGCATAGTACCCTAATAACACTTGCAGTAGCATACCAGGCAAAAACCATGCTAATACATTACTCCGCAGTAGTATTAGGCCACTGTTCAGTAAGTGTCACTAAAAACCCATGCACTGGCACTACTGTGCAGAAGCGTGAATTACTGCACATTGATTTAGCACTTGGTTAACCAAGTACTAAAATTCATGTGCAGGAACTATGGCACGTTAATTAATATATCAACATGCCCAGTATATCTGTACCAAAGATGGCAAAAACTAGATACCAGGGTATTAAAAGCATCAATTTCTGGGATTGAAGTACAACAACAAGGCCAGCTGGATTCCAGGTGTTTGTCCTCTTGACTTATCTCAGGATTATGTGAAAGGGGGGGAAGGAGGGCGGGAGGCTTTCTGCCAGCTGGGATAACGAAGCAGAGACTCAATAGTGATTGATGGAGAGACACAACTGGTAGAAGAGGCAGGCTGTTGGATTTAATGTCAGCTGTGAAAATCTACAGATAAAAATATAACCAGAATAAAATCCTTTTGACTATTCAACCCACATCTAACTGCAAACCAAATCATGGCAAATCAAACAGCTAGGTATCTATCAAACATCTATCAAGCTTTTTCTTTTGTGAGTATCCCCATGGATTTAAGTGCAGCTGCTACACAGGCTCAGGCTCAGGCCTCCAGTATATGGGTGGGGGAGGGTGTGATAGATAGATAGATAGATAGATAGATAGATAGATAGATAGATAGATAGATAGATAGATAGATAGATAGATAGATTTGTTTGATCAATATACACCCCTGCTCCTTTGCTCAAAACTAGCAAAAACAAATATGTGTTCTTAACTAGATAATGGCTCTGGGCCTCCCTAACGACTCTGTGGTCCACAGGGACAGGCATATGTGGGCTTCTTAAAGTTCAGTGAACTCTGTCACAGGAGAAACACAGAAACATGCTACGTTTATTTAGAGAAAGTGCTGTTCTCTCTCTCTGTTCTCTTAATCTAAAATACAGTAAAGAACATTCAGACTGAAAGTGTCTTCTTAGTCTCAGTTCACAGCACGTCAGTAAATGTCATAATTACAAAGATGAAATATAGGGTCTAGACCTTTGAGAATCATGTTTTTTTCAGGCAGCCACATTTCTTGACACCCCTCTGAAAAGAGTACAAGCTTTAAAAGCTCTCATAGAAGAGGCTGTTCCCTCCTGTCCCTTTGTACATGTTGTATGAGATGGTTATGAATACAGGTACATGTATCACTTTAAGATCTTTGTGCTAAAGACAGGCTACATGGACTTAGTTTATATAAGTAAAGAATAATTGATTACTTGAAGTGTATTTATCAAACAATTTCAAACTCTACTGCTTTAAAAGCTTATCAGAAAACATAACTGATGTGTAACATAGACAAAAGACTAATATTTTCCCCTCCTTTATTTAAATGCCAAGTTTTGAAGATTTAAGATTAAACACAAGGTTTGTTAAGAAAAAGCTAGTTTATGGTTCTCACTTGACAACATAATGTACTTTAAGTGGTCTTTGTATAAATCTGGGGGATATTCTATCTACTAGTCATATTCCCATGAGCGCTGCAGGAATAATTCAAAGCAGGCATTGTTATAAAGGTGTGTTCAGCATATTCAGCTAAATGGTGTTGCTTTAATTAGGTGATTATATCTGACTGACATATTTTAAAATTGAATTTCAGCATTTTTTCTCCTATTTATCCTGATCTCTTTCCAAATCGTATGCCTGGAAGAAGTAATTCTACTTGACAGAAGCTTATCACTAACGTATGTTCAGTGCAAAGTTGTGTTGAGACTATTAATCCAAGAAGTTTCATGGATTAATGAAACCTGGTTTATTTGTGCTTATTGACCACAAATCCTTTGATCATGTCATTCTGTGATCACAGGTTACAGTCTGTTTTGTAAGCAGATGAAAGGCTGAAGGTTGTGTACTTAAGATCTCATACAACTGCAAGAAAAGCAAAGCTTTTGTGCATGTTTAGAATTTATATCACATTTCCAAAATCATAAGTAATTTCCCAGATCCCCAAGAATGATATGGTTAGAGCAAAGCAAATATGATTAGAGAAGCAGCTTTATTGTCCCCACAGAAGCTCCTGGAGTCATCATGCTGCTAGGAACAGAGATAAACCCATGTTGTTATGTCAGCTTCGAAATACATGAAGCTGCACTTCCTCCCTCTCTCCAACATATGCATACAACATGGGGCCAGCTTTGCTGGGCAGCTGGGAGTCTGAGGCTGCCTCTAGATGTGCTCGTTCACAATCCTAATTAGAACACATCAGAGCAGACTCAAGTCTGCTCCAGCATCACCTCGCTGTCACATGTATCAAGCCCCCTTACATTTCAAAATGGCTACAGGGGCACTTAAACTGAACCTCATCAACTGAGCTTCAGTTAAAGTACCCCTGTGGCCATTTTGAAATGCAGGAGCAGAAATGACATCTGCTCCCCTCCTAGAAACAGTTAAGAGGCATGAAAAACACTGAGTAAGTTAAAATACCAGCTGGGAGGCCCTGGACTTCAGCAGAGTGGAGGGGACAGAGTGGCTCTCATCAGGATACAATTAGGACAGTCAGGATGCGGGAGGATACTTTTCTTCAGTTTGTTAAAGATTTGGCAATAGAAAAGTGAAGAATAAGGGGTGGAGAAGGGGATGGGAATAAAGGAGTAAGGGATGAGGGAGGTATAACAAGGAAGAGAATGGGAAAAAAGAGACTATGGGGATGTATTATTTGACTGTGAAAAGATCACTGAGGGCTTGAGAAATCATTACTACTCTCCATTCTGACTCTCTACACTCTGTGGTTCACTGGCAATAACCAAATTTGCCCATTGCAATCAAACTACAGGAGATTATTAATACTCACAGTGTGAAATTAGGATATGTAAGTCTTGAGGTTTGAAGAGAAAGTATAATCAGTCATCATGCCACTGTAATCATTCTCCATTTTTACTGTGCTTGCTTGACCTCCATTTTTCCTGTTGAGTTACAAAGGGCTATATAATACATATATAACCTGTTGTTTAAAAGCTGAACACAGGCATGTCAGTTTATAAAAGTCTGAATTAGATCATTAGCAAAAAGCATCAGAGACACATTTGCTTTTATTACATAGATAAAAGAAAATAGAAAGCATGTTCATATTCTTGTGGAGAGGCCAAGACAGAGGCTGTATCCTCATAAGCAGGGACATGTGGTTGCCACAGGGAAAAAAGCAGCGGCACAAATTCATACCATTGCTTTTTGCTCCAGTACACGCCTCTTCGTGTAGGAAAATGCTCGGGGTGGGGTAGGGAAGACTGGGGCCAGCACCTGGACCGGCCCCAGCAGCCTTACCTAGGGTCCTGGGGACCTCCTGGGGCTCCAGTGGTGATGATCCAGGCACGCAAAGCCTGGCTGGCAGCTGGAGCGTGGCTCTAGCTTGCCAAGCTCTGGTTTTGGGTGGCGCTTACTGTCTCCACATGCACCACCCCACTTTTTTCTGCTGTGGGTTTTTTGACACTGGGACCTCCTAGTATCAAAAAACTTGCTGCACTGAAAATTAGCAGCACAGCATACACCTGCATGTGCAACAAGAGCAGTCTGGGGTACCGCAAACTGCACTTGCATGCTTATCTGGACACACCTAGAGGTATCACTGAAACCTGATTTGGAAGCATAAGCAGAGTATATGGGGTTCACAGGTCTTGTGCAGCC
Source organism: Alligator mississippiensis (assembly GCF_030867095.1). Classification (NCBI taxonomy): domain Eukaryota; kingdom Metazoa; phylum Chordata; order Crocodylia; family Alligatoridae; genus Alligator; species Alligator mississippiensis. Next base: position 40,344,197 of record NC_081824.1, read on the forward strand.
CTTTCTAGAGGGTGAATTTCACCTATGCTACATTACCTGTTTCTACCAGAAAAATGAGGACCAAAATTGATAACAAGCTTTTTAGTAACTGTTGCCATAGTATATATGACATGTGGGTATGGCCTTGTCAAGTTAAATATAAGAGGATGGAAACATCAATACAGTATGTTATCTATTCCCTGGTGCATTTTATCTTGGAAAACGAGAATAAAATTCTGATTTTGCTATATGCTACTGTATGAAAAACTGATTTTAACAGTTAGTCTTCCTATTGATGGCCCTTGTTCAATCTTAAAATATATTTAAAATATGTTAGAGCAACATAATGCATCAGTCTGTCCATCAAAACCTGTACAAATAACACTGTAGAACCATATTAGGAATAGCACTGACACAAGTAAGACAGCTTCTAAATAATACTGCTTAATAAGTCAAAAATTAAAAAGTTCATATGATACGTTTCAGACCAAAATGTATTCATTGTCTGAAACAGTCTCACAACAAACTAGTTCAAACATATTGTGGTAAGGGAAGCTTAACATTAGAATTTTAAGTTTCTAATTGCCTTTAATTTTTTAAAAAGTAGTTAATGACAAAGCATTTAAATTATTGAATACCTTAAAAATGCCATTCTAAAGGCATGGGCTAATGATGTGTTTATGCTGCTTGATATATTACAAGTTCCCCCTTATGGGACAAAGGCAGCGCTGATTTTTTTTTGACTGGGTTTATCTATTAAATGATCAAATGTGCATGGTGCTGAGTACCTTTATATCCTACTGAAATCAGGGGGGTTGAAGGTGTTTATCATTTTCCAGCATTAGGCCATAGGTTACAAAGAAGATTTTTGTTAGATAAAGCTAGAAAAAGAATACTGTAATTTTTCATCCAGTCTTCTCTTCCTCCTTAACCTGGCTACGCTCTCATAGTTTAACTTAGTGAACCAGCAGATCTAAGAAGGTGAAAAAACTTCAGAACATTTTGGTCGTTCAGATGACTTTGGTGTTCCTAACAAGTCTGTGCAGGTGTCAAATGACTCACAAATGGTTCAGCAAATGTCAACTTTGCTGAAATTGGATAAGAGGGCAACTTTACCTACTAAAGAGAAACACTTGAAGGAAAACATGTTAAATGATTTACAGCATGTCTTAAAGGGACACAGCTTACTCTTAGAAACTACTGGTTATAGAATAAGAGTTGGACTTGTATTAAACACTGATTGCAACTGATGTCTCCTCCCCAATGGTCACAGAGGATCTGTGTGTGCAAGATGATGAATGTCTTATTCCCCACAAGTAGCTGGAAAGGATAGTCAGCATGTTGCAAGGTCAGGTTGATGGTGCCCATTTGTCCACTGCAAAGTGCCATATTCTATCTGGAAATGAGGACATCACCCTCTAGATAGGACAAATGAAAGAATCAAAAATCCTTCTTCAGCAGAGGATCATCAGGAAAATCCTGTGCTATTGAATCATTCCAAGAATGTTCAGTTCATGCCGATTTAGAAGCTTGAGTCTCAAGGCAATAAGAAATGCATATAAGTAAAACGGTCTGTTCAGCCCTTTTTCTAATGCTACTCTGAAACCCAAAGATTAAAGATGACAACTGATTGTTCATTGTAAAATTATACATTGCATCATTTGTATGGTAATTCTATGATTCTCTGATTGTCTAAGTCAGATGCAGTGTTCCTAAACAAATGAATGAAATGACTGAACACTCATTAGGGAAGCAAAAATAAAATATGTAGTTTAATCATGAAAATGCCCTTCTTGTTGTTTGTAATTGTGTGTGTGTGTGACATATGACAAATGTGTGTGACAAATATGTTTAAAGACATGTTACTTGTAAGAATAGATTTAAAGGATTTTTTTGGTTTGTTGGGTTGTCTTTAATTGTTAATTATGAGGTATGAATTTTATTATACCCCTAGTTTTTGCCTAGATTCAAATGGAAACTAAAAGTAATAAAGAAAGACTTTCTATCCCAAATCAGTGCAAAATAAACCAATGGCATTTTTCACCACAGAGAAGGCTAAACTTCAGTTGTGGATTAAGTAATCACTTCATATTGTAGACAGCTTTTACATTGCAATGTATTTATATATCAACTGGTGACTGCTGCTATTATTTCTATTCAACATCATCATCATCACTGGCTCATAGAACCTACAATCTAATAGAAAAGGTGAAACCAAATGAAAGTGACTGTGAGGTTGTCAGACTAATTTTTTTAAGGTTTAGCTAGCCACAACATTCAAGATAAGGTCTCAAGTAACAAAAAAATATTCAGTTACAGGGTTATCTTAGTGGTGATCCCAACTCTCATCTGCCATGTCTTGATGTAAAAGGATTTCTATTGGCAGGATTGGATTTTAAACACCACTAAACAACAGGACCAAGGTTAGCTTTTCTTGTGGCTTCAAACTCTCTTGTAACACAACTCAGTGACACTGAAAATTCTGCAGTTATTATTAAAACTCACAGTGCTCACTCTCTTTATTAATGATCTTTTATTGATTAAATTATTTTTCTTTTTCTATTTAGGTATCTTGGATCTCTCCCTGCCTATAGTGATGGACATATATCTCCAAATGCTAACAAACTTCTTTGTCAGCCTCAGGTAAGTACAATGTCCAGTCTTTATCAAACTAAGAAAAATAAAAAAGGATAACCAATGAAAAGAGTAGAAGCCCTTCTGGATTGTAGTTGCTCAATACAGCACTCTCTTAGAGATATACAAAACATGCAAAGGGTGTTTTTCTGCCTTTAACCCAACTAACTGCATCAGTGGTTCAGTCTCTAGAACCTGTAGTTCTCTTTACTCATTGGCTCAGCTCGCCCTTTAAACTATAGAAACTAAAAGGAAAGTTTTTAATTTTTTTCAAAGGGGCTCAGCCGACTTCTGACTATCCCTCAATCTCTTTGAAGCCAGCTGGTTGCAGGCTTACCGCCCCCAAGACCATCCCACTCATCTTCCCAGGTTCCTTGCCATACATCGTCACTCCCCTCTTTTTCATCCGGGTCCTTCGTTGTTTCCTCCTCTTTCCAGGGCTGCTCTAACTTCATGGAGCAGCAGCTCTGGAAATGCAGCTCCTGGGAAACTCTCTTTTCCTTTGCGGGCTCCTGCCTGCTCCCGAGCAGTATCAGCACCATCTTCTTCTCCTCCTTACAATGACAAAAATAAGGATGAAATAAGAGAAATGGAAGAAGTGTTTACAAAAACTGGGTGATTCCAATATTTGTCACACTCAGTTCTTTTACAGAATTTGTAAAAATATTCCCTTATTTTCAAAGGGACAAAACCTTTCCATGTAATAATGATCTGTTTCATTAATAAATCTATAAAACCCTCACAACTGATAAACATATTTATGCTGTTTAAAAACATATTTTGTGTTTAACTGACCAAGATTTCTCTCTTTTCCTATCCTAAAAACTATAACTGCTCACTCACATTGCCCACATTTACTTTACCAATCAACAGTACAGACTCCTGCCTCACTGCAGCCCTAGGCCCTTAGCTTGTTGTTCCGTGCTATATCTCCATGCTTTTCCCATCCCTACCAGTTCTCTCCTACTTCAAAAGATCCTCCAAAATGAGACATGTATCAGCATCCCTCTTTATATCAAAATCCTTGATCTAAAGACCAGTGAGTCAGCAGAAAAACATTCATATTGGGTTAAATGGACTTCAGATCAGGTATACAAGCCTCTAGAACCATGAAGGCTTATTCTGTTTTCTTCTCCTCACAGAATTCTCCAATATTATGTTTCCCTTTGCTCCAATATCCAATTCAGTCTCTTTATTAAATGATAACAACTTTAGGCAATTGCCTTAGAAAAGCACAAAGTTAGTTATTCTTATTTTTTCACATTTGATATATATCATAGCAATTCCTGAAGATATACATTCCTCTTTTGTAAGGTAATATGTAACTCAGAATCACTAGTACCCTTCTGCTGGGAAATAGGTAGGTGGTTGTTTCCTGATTCCAGCCTGAATAATTAAATATAAGTTAACTGTTAACATTTCTAATGCTCCATGTCCTATCCCACTTCCTACCTCGTTTTCCCTCAATCAAATAAACAAGTTTTGCATCTGAATTCTTACAATTTAACAATTCAATCAGGGATTGCATGAACAGCTCAGACCCTGCTTGAGTTGCACTTTCTGTGAACTTTAATCTTTGTCATTCCTTCTAGCTGCAGAACAGCACAATTGTGGGGTATGAGGATGTAGCAGCTAGATGTTTACCTTACTGTCTCAGAGGGCTGCTTTCCTATGTTTTTGTGAGCTGTCAGCGTTGCACATATTTCGAGTGATATCAGCTTGACCTAAGAAAAAGCATCTGAACACTTCTCTTATGCACAAGTGTTTGCAGGTTAGAGTTGTTTAAAGCTGGACTTCAATGCCCCAGAGAAACAACCCTGAGTATGAGCAACTTTTGTGATCCTGTCCAGAGCAGTTGCTGCAATACCAGCAAGATAAGATCTGACTACATCTGTGATTTTGTTTAATATAGCTGTTACAACATAAACCTAAGGAGGCTTGAATACTAGAGCTTAAGCTTATTTGTTTTGTATCGCTTTGGAATTGATATAATTATACAGAAGAGCTGGGCCTTTTTACCCTTGTTATCCAGAATGTTATTTAATCTTCAGAGTGAATCTGATTAGTGGAAGTCTGTTATCCTTTATGAGATATTTTTTATAATGAAGAAAGAAAAATAACCTGCAGCAAGAAAACAGATCATATCAAGGTTTTTCTATGCTTTTTTGCCTATCACAGTTCAAGGGATCCTAGGGTGCATTTCCAAAGTGCTCTGAAGTTGGGAATGAAACACTTTAACTAAATTGTTACCCAAGGTGTGATTACACTACACAGAAAACCATGTCAGGAAATTCATATAGCAGAGATCACCTCTGATATTATTATACCATATTTCCTCATATATAGCACTCCCCCGATCATAACACACACTGTTTTTTGAATACTCCCAGAAAGAAAACCTTGGTGTATAGGTAAGTACCCAAGATCTGAAGTCTCCATGGCTAGTGCTGCATGCCACATTCAGCTGTGAACCCATGTACCAGCCTGATCAAGTGCATGGGGCCATGTTCACCAGTCCCGGGAAGTGTGTGGAGGGGGTGCATTTCCAGCGGTCCAGAAGTCTGGTAGTATGGGAGCAGTGGGAGTCATTCGGGGAGCCATGGCAGTTGACACTGGCACTGTCCCCCACCAGCAAATCTCTAGCCCTCTGTGGATCTATATTTCTCATATATAATGCACACCTAAATTTCTTCCAAATAGTTTTTGGAAAAAACTGTGTATGATTTATCTGAGAAAATATGGTATATGGTTTCACTTTGCAGTATAGAATAAAATATTTAAGAAATCCCTAAACTGAAAACCTTGACTTCAGTGGACTTGGAGTATTAGCACAAAATCATTGACTGCCTGCCCAAGTGGGCATCTTCAGGTGGATAAAATTCTTATGAATTTTGATTTATATTGGGAATTCTCTATGTGTATCTGTGTCAGATTATAAAATCCATTTTTAATATAAGACTTGGTTGTCTTCTCTATTGTTTCTTACTCTCCTATTGAGCTTAAATCTATAGAAAGAGAAAGAAGAAACTATTGAACCTAGGAATAGGCTAACAATAGAAGCTTGTCCATTAAAATGGAACACAGTTGGACAAAATAATGGATACCACATAAGACAAACCAGTTTTTCAAGTCTGAATTCCATGATGAAAGCAACTAAGCAATAAACCAATAGAGGGTAGGGATTTTGATCAGTAGATGAGGCTGTAGAGGAGTCACCTAACCAGGAGACTGGAGGTCTCTCATGCAGTCACCTAAAAGAGAGAACAGAAGGAAGCTGACTATAGAGGAGAAAGACATGCCATGAAGCTGAAGCTATGATCAGATGGGGGGAAATAAGGACTTTCAAAGAATGCTCAAGAGGAAACTGAAGCAGGAAAATGCAGAGAAGTGTGCAGTTGGTCTACTTTGGCATATTTCTTGTCTTAATGAAGTAGAGCAATGTTTTTTTGGAACCATTATAAAGCCCATAAGCCTCTTTGCTTCAACTACTGCATGTCCCTGAAGGGAGTGAACTGCAAACTGCAAATGCTGCAGCTCTGGGGAAAGGAGCTCCTTAAACTAGTGAGTGGTCAATACTGGTCCCATGAGGTCCCATTTGTATGAGGGAGTCACAGGAAATATGACAGAAAAGGAAAGGGACAGTTTTGGAGTCTTTTCAGACCAAGACAAGTGTAAGTGTACACACATTTAGCATGGTGGGATACAAATACAGCAGCTGGGAGAGTGTCCAGGTTGGGGAGCTAGACCAGGTCTGTGGGCATTTATACATGTGCTCTGGGAGTTGGAGGGGTGGGGGGCACTCTAAGAGCCCCTCCAATTAAAGCACGTGAAGCATCACATGTATCAGCATCCTTGTGCTGAAAAATGGCATTGGGAGAGCTTTAACTAAAGCTCATCGAACGAACTGTAGTTAAAGCACCTCCGCCTCCATTTTGCAGTGAGGGGATGCTGATACATACGACACTGGAGTCTGCTGAAATATAGTAATTACCATGCTCCAGCATACTCGATTAACTGAGTCTGCTCCAAGTGCTATAATTACAGTGCGTTGGAGCAGCTTCTCTGCACATATATAGGTGCCCTATGTGACAGGACCATTGATAGTTTACACCTGTGCCTGAGCCCTTTTGCCTGTTTCTGTGGTTAAACAATAACATTTGCTTATCTTTAAAAATGAATGAACCATGCAGATAGCAAGACTAGCTGACTAGCTGGCTGTACAGAGAAGATTGTACAAAAAGGGCTGACAAAGGCTTAAAAATCAGCAACTTCCTTTGGGCTAAAATATCTAATGCATTTTTTTCCATTTCTGTGAATATTGGGTGTTACTTGTAACTAGTGTGAGTAGAACAGCTTCCAAAAGAAGTTCTTAAGGTGATTATAGTGTTCCTTTAAGCTCTTTTGCAGTGATGAAGTAATCTATAGGAAAAACATAGAATAAAGATTCATTTCAGTAAGATAGATTAGATAAAGAAAGAACAATGTGAAAATGAAAGAATGAAAACACTGTTAAGGTTGTGAAAGATTTTACAGATTTCTAATGCATGCTACAACAGCTTGCAAATAAGCCGCAGCTCAGCATTACACAGGTAGTACAGAGCTTTGTAAAAGGAACATTAATGATTTATGAGGCCATGTCTACACATGCAATTAATGCAACTAAATATACTCCAGCTCTATTTCAGCCAGAGTAAACTAATCCCAACATCACCATCTACACATGCATTTAAGCACAGTAATTTACTGCTCTGCTGGATACCGCTTGTAGCTGAGGGGACTATCTGGCAGCATAGTAAATTATTCTACTCTACCCTAATTGCTGTGCACATGTAGATAGTGATGCTTTACCGCACAGCATGTTAGACTACTGTGCAGTAAAGAGTCTCATATAGATGCACTCTGATTTCATCAAAATGATTGTTATTGGATGCCCTAAAAATCAGTCATGAGTGAATGGAGTTCATACTTTTCCACTTTCTTAAGCATTGTATTCTATACTTTATATCTTTACCTCTGTGGCAAAACAGCTTTGAGATATGGAACTAATGGACTGTATACTTATTCCCATCAGATTTAGCCCAGATTTCCATGTTGCATAGGGCTGAATTAATTTGCTATATGCAATATATTCAATACATCTTAATGAAGCCTTTTTATGAAGCGTTCCGCCACAGTTTTCCCAGATATGTTTGTTGTTTGTAATTAGAGCTGGGAAAAAGCTTCAACTGAAATTTCAAAATATTTCAGGAGGTGCAAGGATTCCTTAGGGTGATATATTTTATTGGACCACCTATATAGTTGGAATATAGTTAGGCAAGCTTTTGAATACAAGGAATTCTTCCTTAGGTCTGATCATTTGTGAAACTCAACATTAATGACAGCCTCCATCCAGAAGTATGGGTCAGAAAATATGGTGGGAAAATGGAGAGTTTATAGACAACATGTGGATTGAGCACTTCTTTACATCTGCTGCCATTTCCCTCACAGCCAGCCAGGTCTGCATGCATATTTAATAGTAGGGGAAATTATTGGAGCTCAGAAGACACTGAAGATGCTACCCCTTCTGCTGCCATCCCAGAAACCACTGGTGTTTTTTACAGGCCTCTGCCTAAGAATTAAAGGGCTCGCTTCATGTGAATTTATTTGGGGTAAGGGGATTTGGTCCTTTCAGTCCTCATGATCTTTCTCAAAGGAACGAATGCACCCACATTTTTAGTTGAAAATACAAGCTTCTAGTCTGTCAAAATGGGGGTGAAATAAAGGTCAGAATAATACTTACAAACAGTCAGCTTCACTGACTCCAGAACCTATGAGGACTACCTTTCCTGTATGCTGGAGGAGAAACCTATGAGGACTACCTTTCCTGGCAACTGGAGGAGATATCCAAACAAGGACAAGATAAGGCTCAGTTAGGCTCTAGGAGTAGCGAGAGATGCGTGGGTGAAAGCCCGCTGCACCCCCGCTCCCCCAAAAGCCCCCCAGAGGCCCCCCAGCAGCCGCAGAGCCACCCACCAACCCCCAGCACAGCCAGAGGTAAGCAGGGCCCATGGTGGGGGGGGGTTAACCCCTAGAGAGTGGGAGAAGGTGGCTGAGTGGGAGCCGGGCCAGGTCTTGCCCTGCCCAGGCCCCTACTTTGCCCAGCCCCTCAGGGAGCCACGCGACCGGAGCTATGTGAACAGGCTGCGCAAACAGGCACGCTTGTCTGCTGGCATGTGAGTTAGCACGGAGTTTGTGCAGGAGGGTGTGTGGGAGGACCCAAGGCCCCGCCTGCGAGCCCCCTAAGGTAGGTAGACTCGGGCCCAGCCCACGTACCAGCGGCATGCTGCGGATGGGCATTCACCGCACCCCTCAGGTCCCCTCGGGGTCTGCAGCCCCCTCTTGGCATCTCAGAGACCTCCACCCAGACAGAGACCATGGTTCCAGACTCTATGCAGATGGAGCCCCTAGCTCTTGGCTGTGGGGGCTGCCTGTCCCTTTTTCAGGCTCTGGGGCCCAGGAGCATGGCTACCTCCCCTTGTGAGGTCTCCTCCCTACTGGGGTCTCTGGCACACCAGCTGGAGGAGCTCCAGGCCACAGTCTAGAGACTGTGTGCCATTAGGGACTGTGAGCAGGAGATAGACTCCTACTGCTAGGCCCTTCTCCCCTGGGAGCTGGAGGGTAGACCACGGTCTCCCTCCAGGACAAGGGAGGACTCCGGGACCTCCCATTCTGTCCAGTCAAGGGGATGGACCAAGGTGGTCAAGGGCCCTAAGGTCTGCCGCACCAAGGCCCCTGCCCCGCCAGAACTGAGCAACAGGTACGAACCTCTTGCAGCCCCACCAGAGCCTGCTAAATTGCCAGCCCCCGCAGGCAACACAGGCTCAACTGCAGCTTCCGCCCCCGCTCTCCCCAAGACAAAACATAAAGTGTTTGTTGTGGGAGGCTCCATCCTGAGAGGGACTGGGGGGGTAATCTGCCACCCTGATCCCTTAGCCCGGGAAGTCTGCTGCTTCCCAGGGGCCCACATCTGAGACACTGCGGAGAGGATCCCTAAGCTCCTCCAGCCCACAGACCACTATCCCATGCTCCTTATTCATGTGGGCACCAATGACATGGCTCGGAGAGCTCCCAGCTGGGTCATGAGGCGCTACAGGGATTTTGGAGTGGGACTAAAGGGCCTGGAGGCACAGGTGGTGTTCTCTTTGATCCTCCTGGTTTCGGGGTATGAGCTGAGGAGGGAGAGGAGGATCCAGGTAGTTAAAAAAGACTGTGGCACTGGTGTCATCGGGAAGGCTTTGGCTTCCATGACCATAGCCCGCTCTTTGGTGAGAGGCGGCGAGCTACTGGGAAGAGATGGCCTCCACCTCTCTCTGCTGGGGAGGAGGCTCTTCTCAGTCACAAAGGCTGATCTGTTCCACCAGGCTTTAAACAAAGCCTGCTGGGGGACAGGGGGACTACTCCCACTGCTGCCCTGCTGAACAACCCTTGCAAAGCCAGCAGTGACAGTGACCATGAGCTGATCACCTTCACCATCCTCCGTAAAGCTGGCAAGTCAGTCAGCAACACTGAAGTCCTTGACTTCAGGAAAGCCGACTTTGACAAGCTTAGGAGGTTTTTCAGTGAGGCCCTAAGGGACCACAAATGCAGGGGGAGGGGAGTTCAGGAAGAATGGTTGCTCCGCAAGGGAGCAATCCTCAATGCACAAGCTATTTCTATTCCATCTCAGAGGAAAGGCAGAAAGAGGGCACAGCAGTCCCCCTGGCTCTCCAGGGATCTAGCAGACCTCCTGAGGCTAAAAAGAAAGGCCTACAAAGGATGGAGGATGGGATTCACCTCCAAGGAGGAATATTCTGCACTGGTCGAGTCCTGTAGGGAGCAAACCAGGAAAGCCAAGGCTGCAACTGAACTCCAACTAGCTTTGAGTATCAAGGACAATAAAAAGTCCTTTTTCAGATATGTGGGGAGCCGGAGGAAAAGCAAGGGCAACATTGGACCCCTGCTAAACCAGATGGGACAACTGACAACTGATACCCAGGAAAAAGCCAGCCTATTAAATGGGTACTTTGCGTCGATCTTTCATCAGTCCCATGAGACGCCCATGCCCCCTATGGGACGGGGAGGTCCGGGTGAGGGAGTTCCACTGCCATCCATCAATACTGACCTCATGAAGGAACACCTTGAGAGGCTGGAGCCTTCAAGCCAGCTGGCCCTGACAATCTACACCCCAAGGTCCACAAGGAGCTGGTGAGCATCACAGCCTGGCATGGATCTTTGAGAACTCCTGGCACTCTGGTGTAGTGCCCGAAGACAAGAAGAATGTCAATGCAGTGCCTATCTTCAAGAAAGGGAGGAAAGTGGATCCAGCAAACTACAGGCCCATCAGCCTGAACTCTATCCCAGGGAAGGTCTTAGAAAAGTTTATTAAAGAGGCCATCCTTAATGGACTGGCCAATGCCAACATCCTGAGGGATAGCCAGCACAGGTTTGTTGTGGGTAGGTAGGTCTTGCTTGACCGATCTCATTTCCTTTTACAACCATGTGACCTATCACCTGGACAAGGGAGAAGAGATTGATGTCATATATCTTGACTTCAAAAAAGCCTTTGATCTGGTATCCCATGATCACTTCTTGGCAAAAATGGCCAATTGTGGCCTTGGGTCCACCACGATCTGCTGGCTGGGAAATTGACTCCGTGATTGGACCCAGAGGGTGTTAATTGATGGAAGTCAATTGTTGTGGTGCCCTGTGACGAGTGGGGTCCCCCAAAGCTCTGTCCCTCGACCCATATTGTTAAACATCTTCATTAATGATGTGGACACTGGAGTCAGAAGCGGACTGGCCAAGTTCGCCGATGACACCAAACTTTGGGGCAAAGCATCCACACCTTAAGACAGGAGGGCAATCCAGGCTAACCTGGACAGGCTCAGCAAATGGGCAGATGAGAACCTGATGATGTTTAACACTGAAAAATGCAAGGTTCTCCATCTTGGGAGTGAAAACCTGCAGCTTCCTTATAGGCTTGGCAGTGCTATGCTAGCTAGCACTATGGAAGAAAGAGACTTCGGGGTCATCATTGACTGCAAGATAAATATGAGCCTTCAAATTCTCCCCTTGTACTCGGCCTTGGTGAGGCCACAGCTGGAGTACTGCATCCAGTTTTGGGCCCCACAATTAAAAAAGGATGTGGAGAAGCTTGAGAGAGTCCAGAGAAGAGCCACATGCATGATCAGAGGTCAGGAAAACAGACCTTACAATGACAGGCTGAGAGCTATGGGACTATTTAGCCTGGAAAATCGCAGGCTCAGGGGTGATCTGATGGCCACCTATAAGTTTATCAGGGGTAACCACTAGTATCTGGGGGAACGTTTCTTCACCAGAGCGCCCCACGGGATGACGACTAGGTCAAACGGTTATAAACTGCTACAAGACCATTTCAGGCTGGACATAAGGAAGAATTTCTTTACTGTCTGAGCCCCCAAGGTCTGGAATAGCCTGCCATCGGAGGTGGTTCAAGCACCTACATTAAACACCTTCAAGAGAAAATTGGATGCTTATCTTGCTGGGATCCTATGACCCCAGCTGACTTCCTGCCCTTCGGGCAGGAAGCTGGACTCAATGATCTTCCGAGGTCCCTTCCAGCCATAATGTCTATGAAATCTATGAAATCTATAAGACTAATTGTCTGAATAGAGTGATTATCCAAAGCTGCTTTTCCTGACCATGCTCTTGCCACTTTGTGCTATAATTCTGTGAGATCTCACTAACTAAACAAAGCTGGGCTGAGCCAAAGCTTGAAACAAAGACCTCTAAACCTAGGGTAGGTGGGTATTGGATGAATTCCCAAGCTTGATCTCAGCAGCCACTGCATGTACTGTCTTTACCAAGCTATAAGCTCTCACTGCTTGTTTTCATTAAAACCTCCATACTATTTTTTCCAAGAGAATCAATCAGAAATTGAAATGGGGTTAATAAAAAATTCTACAGCAGAAAATGTTTGTCAGAGATCACCATAATAGAGGCAGTTAAACTTTGACAAAGCTATAATAAAACCCAGGCAAGAATACTGCATTCCAGGCAGCTGTCTGGTCTCCTGCCATCTCACCTGCCTGGCTCCTTGGCAATCAGCTCCCGAGGTCCCAGCCTCCTTGGCACTTCTATAGATGTATGCTGGCTACCAACGAGTTGGGAGTTAGGAGCTCAGGCTCTGAGGCTTCTCAATTAGCCAGTGTTTCCAGGCTCCCAGTTCCCTTATAACTCACTAGGCTCCTCAAGAGCTCAAGTTCTATGGCTTCCAATTACACAGCAATTCACTATGTGCCAAAGAGTAGGGAATTTATATCCTTTCAGGGAAAATTTCAAAATTTCCTTGGGTGTTGTTACAGAGTCATTTTAGGCAGCTCCTGGAGCTCTTAACCCCTGGACTGGCTATATATAAACAACTTAAAGTGGCTTAAAGCACTCATTATGTGGCTTAAAGTTATGCCACTCCAGGGCAGGATTATCTGTGATCCATAACTTTGCTCCTGTTCCATTAAGGTGTGGCCACTCCCCACAACTGTGCTGCTCAAGTTGAAGTCTTCCAGTATCTCAGGAAGCAGTGACCCCTCCCCTCCCTCCACCCCACATGGTGCTGCTGTGCACAGCTGAAGACGGTGAAAGCTTGAGGCAAGTTGGGGCTGGCAAGAAGTGAGGAGGCAGGTGAGGAATGTAAAGCTGGAGCCTGTGTGCCAAGATGCTGTTATGGGGCAGGCCCAGCACAAGAGAAAAAGGAAAGCCAGGTGAGGCAGTGCTGAGCATGCAGAGGTCACTGCATGGGTGGGGGTGGGGATCTGGCACTGGGTTTACTGCCTGGTCCAGAGAGGCACTGATGGCTCTCTCCACCATGCCATCCCACTGGTTTCCTCCTGCAGTGTTATGCCATAGCTGGTGGGAGCATTTAGCAGCCTTGGCAGCAGTGGCAGCAGTGGTGGGGAGAAGGAGGTGAAGGAGGGAAAGGTACTGCCTCATCACAGCAAGCCACCAGCATCCTGCCCATACCCACGCCAGGCTCCAGAGAATCCAGGTGATATTAACATGTTCCAACCTCCAGCCCAACCCATCTATCAGAGCCCTGTCCATAGAGCAAAGATAAGCTTGCAGAAGGTAAAGATAAGCTTGCAGACGGTAAGATTCTGAATGACAGCCAGTACAGCTTCGTCACAGGCAGTTATAATCTTACCAACCTTACTTCTTTCTATGACCAGGTAACTCGCCACCTGAACACAAGAGAGCAGGTTGACATTGTGTACCTTGACTTCCAAAAGGCCTTTGATCTAGTATCCTACGATGTCCTCATGAGAAAATTGGAGGATTGTGGGCTTAACTCTGCGACAGTCAGGTGGGTGAGGAACTGGATGCAGGATAGGACCCAGGGAGTCATAGTGAATGGATCTGTGTCATTGTGGCAAGAAGTGGGCAGTGGTGTCCTGCAGGGGTCAGTGCTTGGTCCAGTACTTTTCAACATCTTTATTAACAATTTGGCCAAGTTCGTTGACAACACCAAGTTATGGGGAAGCGTGGTCACACTTAAAGATAGGCTACAGATACAGGCGGACCTAGACAGGCTAGCAAGTTGGGCAGATCAGAACCTGATGAAGTTCAATGTGTAGAAATATGATCCACCTTGGGATGAAGAACCCCCAACACACCTACAGGCTTGGTGGCACCAAACTGACTAGCACCACAAATGAAAGGGACCTGGGGGTAATAGACCACAGTATGAATATAAGCTGGCAGTATGATATAGCCAGTAGGGCAAATAATACTCTGGCATCAATCGAACCATCTCCAACAAAACCAAGGCGATTCTTCCGCTCTACTCAGTGCTGGTGAGACTGCAGCTGGAGTACTGCATCCACTTCTGGGCACCACACTTTAACAAGGATGTGGACAAGCTTGGGAGAGTCCAAAGAAGAGCCACCCATATGATCAGAGTCTTACATGGCAAGCCATATAAGGAAAGACTGAGAGATCTGGGATTCTTCAGCCTGAAGAAAAGAAGGCTGAGAGGGGACCTGGTAGCAGCTTCCTGCTACACTAGGGGAGTACATCAAGGACTCAGTGAGCAACTGTTCACCAGGCACCCAAGGGGAAAACTAGGAGTAATGGCCACAAACTCCTGGAAGATCGGTTCAGGCTTAACATTAGGAAAAACTTCTTCACAGTCAGGGTGTCCAGACTGTGGAATAAACTCCCTCCAGAGGTGGTGCAATAACCTACCCTGGAAGTCTTCAAGAAGAGACTAGACAGTCACCTTGCTGGGGTCACCTGACCCCCAGTTATCTTTCCTGCTTGGTGCAGGGGGCTAGACCCAATGATCTTCCAAGGTCTCTTCCAGCCTTACCATCTATGAATAAAAGTTCTGGCTCACCAGCCCTGAACTGACAACTCACAGCTGTAGCTCTTAGTCAGGTCCCTGCTTACCAGCCTCTAGCACAGGGGAGAGCAAAATGGTGGATCCAGCCAGTGGCCAGATTCCATTTCCCAGCAGCCCCTGCCTGCATTGCTGCAGCTGGTTTCCATGGAGACCCCAGGAGCAGCAGAGCATGAGATGAGGGTTTCCATGGAGACCAGCCCCAGCAGCACTGGTAGAGTGGATGGCACCCCTGCTCTAGTGGCAAGTCACAGCTGCGAAGGTGTGGGACAGTCAGAGAAAGTCTTTAGTCTTAAGATGTGACTACTCCAAACTCCAAGCTAGCACTAAGTGGATAAACATTTGTGCGGCTTAAAGCATAAGGTGTAACAAGGCCCCTTTTCATTCCAAATCAGAATGAAGCCTAATTTCAGATTGTTATGGTCCTCTGTGCACAACCTACCCTGCACACTGAGTAACATGACAGCTAACCAAATTGCAATACAGTCTGTCTCAATTCCTACAGCTTTAACTGTATGAAGTAATTCTTTACTGTCATAAAACAGAGCACAGAAGGGGGAGGGTAGTCCCATGATTACACTGCTAGCCTAGGACTCAGGAAACCTGGGATCCATTTCCTGTTCCACAACAGACTTCTATAGTGACCACATGAAAGTTAGATAGAGCTAATATACAAAGGGGGCTAGGTATTCCAATGTCTAATTTCTAGCTGTCTCATCACCTCAGCCCTTAATAAGAAGCCCAGGCTTCCTCTGAAATTAGGGTTTCCAGTTTACAGGAAAATTTATTTTTAGAAATTTAGTTTTGGTCTACACTGGCAACAAGAAGTCCCCACCCTGGAGCAGTCCACCAGGAATGCAGGCAGGAGCCTGTTGGAACCTTTCCTTGAATGTGGTAAAAGTCAGTGGAATCAAGGATGTCTCAAACATAATATTCTGGGCTCAATGATTCAACATTTTCTGGAACATTTCCAATCTTCTCTTGATACAATGCAAAAGGAGATTTAGAGTAAGTCTGAATGGGGTTTGCAGAAGCCAGAATGCTGAGCTGGGAGCTGCCTGCAGTATCCAATAGGAAATGCTAAAAAGAGGCCAGAGCTTAGCCTCTAGCACCTAATTTCACTTGGGATTCTCAGCCATATTCTCTGACCTGGAAATAGGCACCTAAGATATGGCAAACCAGGAGGGAGGGAGGGAGAGTATATAGACAATAGCTCAGTAGCTAGTGCACTTATCTGGAAAGTGGGAGAGCAATTTTCAAATTCCCTTAGGTGTGAGCTAGGGCTTTTGGCTCACAAACAAATAAGTGCTCTCTGTGCTTCAGCATACCACATGAAAAAATGAGATAACAGCACTCCCATGCAGTGTAGTGATAGTGTGAAAATAGATTCACTGCAGATTGTGAGGTGTTCACTGCTTTAATAATAGTGGCCCTATAAGTGGCTAAAGAGGTGGGAGAAGCTATACCTACTTGAAGACCAGCCAGGCCTAATTAATGTGGGCAAAAGGCTTGTAAATCATTAGATAAATTGTCTAGAACTGCAAGAAACTACTGCTACTAGGTGGAAAGGAGAAATGTATGATCTGGTATTAGGGGAATATAATTAGTTGTGTTAGTCAAAAGTCAAGTAGAAGGATGGGTCAATCTGCACTTTATAGATTGACCAAAGTAGATATATAAGCTAGGCAAACTAGCCAGCTCACACATATGAGAAAGGACAGCCACAGAAAGAGGAATCATTCTTTTCTGAACAGTGCATAGGTTCTTTCAATATGGTGGAATACATCTTACAAACACACACACATAATCTTAGTTTCCTTATCTGGATAAAACTGGTTTGTTCTGGGAGTCAGATATTTTCTTTCCATTGCAGTCTCAGCTGTTTATAAATAGTGGAAACCACAGCTCGTACCCATTCATTCATGCATCATTGCATGATGATGATCCTTGAACAGGCTGCTATTTGGGTCAGTCATTTCATTTGGATCAACCCAATCAATCTCTTTAAGCACATTAACATAGAATCATCTTTCCATTTATTAACATTTTTGACAGCTGAGCCTTTTAAAGTTTCACACTTCATCCTACACTCAAATTTTATAAGAGGTACTCAACATAGAGCTGAATCATCTGAATTTATGTTTTTTGTTCAAGTGGGGGTTTTGTCCTTTCTTTCACCTCTCTTCCTTTCCTTTTCTCCCTTTTTCTCCCTTTCCTGTTAAATAAATAAGTCACATTTATTTACATTGTGTTTATTTACATCATGATTGAACATGATGTAAAATGAGTAACCAGATTAAATGGCCCATGGCAATTCTCCATCGGCTTGTAAAATTCAAATGGAGGGGGGTTCTCTTAAAAATCTAAATGGGGGAGAGGTCCATTAAATATAGAAGTTGATAGAAATAATTGTAAGCAAGTTCATTTAATTTTATCAAGGAACAATTTTCTGATAGAAATGCTAGACATCAGACATGCAGGCAGCCAGGGATTACGTAAGAAGAAGCATGCTAATAAATTCTGTACTGAATACTACTTCGTTCCTGGGTTAGCCTAAAAGGGGATGCAATAGATGACATTCTGGTACCACTGAAGTAACTGGCATAATGCCAACCAATATCAATGGAACCACAGTTTCACCCACTATATTGTCATGCAACTTTGTTACCCCAAATACTATGTTGAGATATACAAGTATTGGTGTATCCTCCATGGTATGAATTTAGGGACAGTAAGAATGGAGTACCCTTTCCCTCATGAATTTTAGGGGAATTTCTTAAGACAAGCTCAATTTTAGGTGAATGACCTGATCCTGTTTGCCCCTAGTGTTGATCCCCTTTAGAATGCCAGGATGCTGTAGAAGAGTCTTACAGAAAATCAGGGCTGTTGACCGTATTGTCCATGGACAAGATTCAGCCTACAGTGCTGTTTCATCCAACTTGCAGGGCTGGGAATTTGGGGACATAACCTGCCACTGAATTATGCAATGTGGGTATGTGCAAATGTTTGCCACACTTGGTCTACAATCATGTGGCTTACTTTATGCTATGTGACCATAGATCCAGAGTGGCATATACAGATGTTCACCAGCACTAGGAAGCTTGCCAGGAACCTGGGAAGGGAAAAAAGGGGATGGGTGAGTGGGATTTGGGCAGACAGCAAGTCTGTGGGAGGGACTGGAAGGATCAGGGGTGACTGGCAGGTCTGGGGGGGCAGTTTGTGGGTCCATGAGGATGGGTGGTTGGGGGGCTAAAAATAGCCTAGTCGGGGCTGGGGTGGTGGGGCGGTGAGGAAGAGCACAGCCCTGGAGCTGAGGTGAGTGGCTGGGCTTTCCCAGTCCCAGGGTTACGTTCCAAAAATATGCCATTTTTGGCCTGATTTAATCCCCTGAACCTCTGCATGGATCATCATTTAAATTGTCCTAACCCTAGTTAGATCACTCTAAATGTAACATTTGCACATACCCTATGGAGCCCCAATGAATATACAATGCATACAAAGAGGAATGAATAGACTGCATAATTTTGACAAGAATCTCTTGATAACAGCTCACTTCTTTATATCAGTACATATGATTTTTGTCTTTTTTTTCCTTTTTAATTAATTTCAAATGAATGCAAATACAAACAGATGTCTGCATTTTGTCCAGTACTCAAGCCCAAGGCATTATTCTACAGACACTGAAGCGAATACAAATGAACATGCAAAGGGGAATAGAAGTATGTGCTATAAAATATTTCTGTTTTAAATGTCAGAACCTCAAAGTACTGAAGGAAAAATCTAGAAGAAATGAGTCAATACAGGAACCAAAATGAAAAATGGATCTTATCAGTATCAATACATCCATTCTAAGTAGCTTATTACCCAGTTTTATTTTGAAAAGAAATTAACTTTCTCTACAGGCCTAACCTTCCATGGCACATTTGAATTTCTAATAATTGTAAATAGACAGTTGGCATCTGTAGGTGAGCAGCTTTAACAGTCAGAAGCTTCCTGGTCATTAACTGTGCTTATACTTTTATGTTCGTGGTTTCATTTTTAAGGGCATTATTTTTCAGGCTGCCAGCTATGACTGTCAGCTATATCCATAACTAAAGAAAAAAAAAAGTTCTTACCAAACAAACACCTTGTGTGTTTAAAAAGATTTTGGTACAAAGATCTCCAAGTGCTATACAAACTATGGTTCCCATTCAGGAAAAAGCTCATTATACAGAAAAAACCTGAAGCATGGACTTATAACTAATCTGCTAAAGTGCTTTCTGAATAGAGACACTCTGAAGCATGTTTTTATGCACTTTCCCAAATCAGGACCCAAGGGTGTGTAAAAAAGTATAAAAAAGTGCACCGTGCCTGTTTTGCAACTCTGTAATTTAGGGCACTTTTTATAGCACTATAAAGTTACAGCACTCTTAAACATGACAGAAGTGCAGTGTTTGTGGGACAGGGGGAGAGGAAAGGACTCTGAGTCGCCTGCATTTTCCAAGCTAGGAGGCAGGAGGTACTCCACACCTTCCTGGAGCTTCTCCACTGGTCAGAAATTTGACCAGCATACAGAAGTTATTTAAAGCACTATATGTTGATAAAGTGCTGTAAAACACAGAGCTTCAAATTTAGTACCTCATTTAACAAGAGCTAATTTAAAACACTATACCCATTTTTAAAGTGCTGTAAAGTTGTGCCCTTCTGTTAAGTTATAGCAATAAAGTGCTTTAAATGGCACAAAAGCAACTTCTGTATGCACCCATAATATGTTTAGCCACCAGTAGGACATAGAGAGAGAGAGAGATGTGTGCAAAAGTGTGTCAGGAGGAGAATGCTTGCTCAGTGTTACTACATTTGGGTATATCATCATTGCAGAGATAGCCAGGGCTTCTAATCAATAAGAATAAGCCCTCTCTCCTCCATGCACAAAAGCCTCTCACCCCAATTTAGCAGTGTTCTCATCTTGAGCTAGGCTTGTTGGGGATATAGACTAAAGTAAGACACAGCAGTAAGGACAGCTGAGTGTTGTTTTCCACTGCATACCAAGAACTCCCCCATGTGCTCAGAAGGAAAGGCAAATTCCCCTCACAATTTACTGGGAAAATTCAGATTACCACAACACAGTGAACCATGGGATGTCCTGCCAGAAATTCCAGCACCGCACCTAGGGGATTACACCTACAGGAGTGAGAATAGTCTCTGGCTGTTCACCCTGAGCTAAACTACCATGGTTGCTAGTCACACCAGCTGCCCTAATACGGATATCTTCAAATCAGTTCATTCTGTGCATCTTGGTAAGTGCTAGGGGAAGAGCTCCTTTTCAATCCATGGAGTAGCTAAACAGCTGTTTGTGCAGTGCTAAGAAACTGATGCTTTTTCAGCAGGAAGGGAAGAGGAACCATATACAGTAAAAGCTGTTATCTGGCACTTTACCGTCCGGAATGCTCTATTAACCGGCATCTGTCATAGACAGCATCTGTTGTTTACAGCAGTGGATTGACATGACAAAAGCAAAACCAGAAGTCCCACCATGGCCGAGTCCCACTTCTTCTTCGAGGACTATGGCCCAGGGCAAAGCAGCCTGCACAGGACCCCCCTTCCTGTCCTCCAGCACACTGATGCCAGGCAAAGACGTCTCCAACCCGCTCGGCTAGAGATAAGCTCTCAGATAACTGGCATATTTGATTAACTGGTGCTCGCCATTCCCTATGGATGCCAGATAACAGAGCTTTTACTGTAGCAGCAAAGCCTATGGAACCAGCTTCCCTGTTGGATGCACGGAGACCCCACAGAGCTCAGCTTTGTGCAGCACAGTATACCCCATTTCCAAACACCTGATGAGCACCCCTTGTGTTGGAAACTGTGTTAGTGTCACTGCCTGAGGACGCTCTACAGCCACACAGTGAGGCAAAGATACAAATCCTAACAGAAAGTATTGAGATCCAGGAGGGAACATATGCCAACTCCCTTTTCTGTGATTGAAGGTCTATCAGCCACACTTTTTATGATAGTAAAAATGATGATCTGAGTTAGTCTTTACCAAAAAAAATGTACCAATCCCCATAAAATAATAATGTACCAATGCCCACGGAGAAAGGCACATACAACTGTTTTCAGATTTTAGACATGTAGCAAATATGGAGGTACAAAGACCTTCCACACTTCCATATCATGTAGTTAGTTTTCTTCTAACATTCTGTTATTAGTGCTTAATGAGACTGGCCACACACACACACACACACACACACACACACCCCTGCTGGCTCCAGAAGGAAACCTTTTGGAAATCTACCCCACATTTAACAACAAAAAAGAAATTAGAAATTAAATTAGAGCTGGTGTCAATCCATAGTACCTACACAAGGCTGTTGCCATCCACAAAAAACATCTTACTGATATCACAGGACTATGGAGGTGTTCCTAGTACATTCAGAAGCACAGCAAGACTCTTTTTCCCTGGATGAGCCTAGAGCATTTAGCAGACGGCTCTTGAAGACATTTCAGTTTATATCTCAAAGGTTAGGAACAGAAGTTACACATAAACTGGTTTAAGTGATCAGAAACTGGTTTGAACCTGTAAAGGAACAGAAGTTCAGTGCACGTAACCCGGTTTCAAAATGGCCGAAATTGGTTTAAGATGAACCTGATCAAATGTAGAATCAGACTTAGCTGATTTAGGTCAAACCAGGATCTGGGGGAACGTCTGTTCACCAGAGTGCCCCAAGAGATGACAAGACGGAACAGTCACAAACTCCTCCAGGACCATTTCAGGCCATAAGGAAGAATTTCTTTACTGTCTGAGCCCCCAAGGTTTGGAATAGACTGCCACCAGAGGTGGTTCAAGCACCTACTTTGAAGGACTTCAAGAGACATTTGGATGTTTATCTTGCTGGGATCCTATGACCTCTGCTGACTTCCTGCCCCTGGGGCCAGGGGCTGGACTCAAAGATCTTCTGAGGTCCCTTCTAGCCCTATTGTCTATGAAATCTATGAAACTTATGAAACCAGTTTATGGAACTTCTGTCCCAGACCCCTTCCTGGTTCAAGTTAAATCACAGTCCCCCAGCATCCCAGTATGCATTACAGCCCTGGGCTGGGCTAAGCTGGGCTGGGCTGGGCTCTGCTATCTACTTGAGCACAGTAGGGCTGGCCCTACTCCTTAGCCCTCTGCTCCCTAGCCTGAGCAGTGACGGCTGGCTGGCAAGGAGGTGAGGGTGAGAAACCCAATTGGCATGGCCTGGTCTGCCTAGTTGGGGGCAGAGCAGCCAGAATTTTCCCTGCTAGAGTGGAGGGTGTGCATGTGCATGGGCCAGCAGGCTTAGGGGAAGGGAGGGGGGAAAAAACCTCCCTGCCTCCCCTCTCCCACTGATATGGGGACTCCAGGCTGGGTCTGCCCACCTTTCCATGCTGCTGGTCACTCACGCAGAAAGGGGTGTGGCCAGAACCAGCTCAGGCAGCATCTCAGGCAAAACGGGGGGGGGGGGGGGGGGGGAAGAGGATTAAATCCCCTGTCTCCTTTTTGTCCCACCAGCATGGGGACCCCAGGCTGGGTTGGCCTGGTTTTCCACCCTGCTGGATGCTTGCACAACAGGGGGCATGGCCAGAGCCCACCTGAGCAGTAGCTTCAGGCAAAGGGCAGAGGGTGGGGCATTAAATCCCCCAACTCTCCTCTCTCCCACTGGCATACGGACCTCAGCTGGGGTCTGCCTGGATTTCTACCCTGCTGGCCACTCGCAAAGCAGGGGGTGTGGCCACAGTTTGACCATGCAGCAGCCTCAGGCAAAGGGGGGGGCAGGGAATAAACCCCCCTGCCTCCCTGTACAAGGTACAGGCACAGGGACCCCAGCCTGGGTCTGCCTGGTTTCCCCCCAGCTCATCACTTATGCTATGGGGGTTATGGCAAGAGACTGCCAGGGCAGCAGCCTCAGGCAAAGTGGGGGAGGGAGGAGAATTAATTGCCCCTTCTCCCCTCTCTCACTGATACAAGGACCTCAGTTGGGTTCTGTCTGGCTTTCCACCCTGCTAGCTACTTGCACAGCAGGTCCAGAGCTGGCCTGGGCAGTACCTCATTACTGCTCCCTAATCCCCTCTCCCATCTGTCAGGGGGTTGTTCAGGAATTACCCATCTGTCGATGACATGCTATAAATGTGTTGCATCACCTGGCACTTATTGGTTCCCCAGGATGGAAGCTGGGAGCGGCTTGTTGGTACATGAAGTGTCCCAACCCCATGCCCTGGGGTTCTGTTCTAAACAGATCTCTCTGCTGCTCAGGCAGCTGCTTGTCTGTGCCAGCTTTTTTTGTGCAACCAGGAGACTTGGGGTTGGCAGGGACTCACTGTGAGCAGACAGCACTGGCCCCTACCAGCCCCAAGTCTCCTGGCTGCACAAAAAAAAAGCTGGCACAGACAGGCAACTGCCTGAGAAGGATCTGTTTGGAGCAAAACCTCAGGGCACCGAGTACATTTGTGTCCCAACAAGCCACTCCCAACTTCCGTCCTAGCTAGCCAGCAAGCACCAGGTGATGCAATACACTTATAGCACATCATTGGCAGATGGGTAATCCCTGAATGACCCCCTGTGAGATGGGATAGGGGATTGGGAAGCAGTAATGAGGTGCTGCCCAGGAAGGATCTGGCCATGCACCCCACTGCATGAGTGGTCAGCAGGGTGGAAAGCTGGGCAGACCCTGGCTGGAGTCCCTGTGCCAGTGGGACAGAGGGGAGATGAGGGATTTAATCCCCCTTCCTTCCCCGCTTTTCTTGAGGCTGGTGCCTCAACAGGCTCTGGCCATCTCCCCCCCCCCCACATGAGCAGCGAGCAGAGGGGAAAGCCGAGCAGACCCTGGCTGGGGTCCCATGTGGATGGGAGAGAGGGGTGACAGGAGAGTTTAATCCCCCTCCCTGGCTGCCTTTGCCTGATGTGCTGCCCAGGCTGGTGTCTGGTCATGGCCCCCCTGCTCTCTAGGACAAACCTGGAAGGTGCTGCTTTCCCTTTCCCCCTCCAGGCATATCCTGACGAGGGTCCCTGCAGGCCAGGATGGGAGTTTAAACCCCTCCATAATCATACTCGGTGGCCTGCCAGTGCCTGGCCACCGACCCCTCCCTCACCCCGAGTCAGCTCCCCCCCCAGCTGTGTAGCTGCCCCAAAAGGGAAGGGAGGACTCATTCTAGCGCCCCCCAGCTTCCAGCCTGAGCCACTGCTGGCATGTTCCTGCATTTCCAGAATCAAAAGTGAATGTCTATTTACTTGCAAATCAGTTCAGTCTACGCAAGTTAGACCCGCCTGCAAAGGTTAAATCAATTTAGGATTGGGTGTTTTGAATGCCTGTACTTAGCCAAACAGAAAGTTTATAAAAAATATGTAACAAAGGGACCCAGCAAGTCTAGGTTTAGAGGTCTGATCCTGAAATGTGCTGAGTGCCCTATAAGAGTAGCTGGTTATGAGAATAAAGCATTCAGCTCTTCTTGGGAAACATGCTGTATTTTGCAGGATCAGCCCTTGCAAGATCAGCCCCCAGAGTTCCCTGTTTGTCTCTGCTGACAGTTACTGGGGAAAATACTTTATGTAAGTAGAGGAAAAATTTTAAGAAACAAGGGTTTGGAGCTTACAGCACAGAATTATAGACACCTCTGTGAAAAAACACATCTGAAGTTTAGTTCCCATAACATTCAAATGCCTGCAGTGGCAACATCAGCCTTATCAAGACTTCTCCAGTGTTTTGATTCAGTCAGACTGCCATAGGAGGGAAGTACTGAAAGCATATGCTGTACACATACTTTAATTAGGGCTTGTCCTTGCTGGAGGCAATGGAGTGTTGATGGTCTGAGCCACTCCTCTAACGTCAATGAACCAGCTCACTGCTGATGTCACAGGGCCTTCTGTATTCAGACATGATTGGCTGTGTGGAGCTTGCAGGGGCTGGCTTCACTGTAAGGTGAATGTGCAAGGAAGCAGCTGTGTGGAGGTGTGTAGTCAGAGTGCAGCAGACACAGACCGTGGGGCTTCGCTCAGCCTGACGAGTTCTCATCTGTCCTAAGTAAGTAACCACCCCAGAAACAGGCTTGTGGAATTCATGCCAGGATTCCTGGGCACTCCTGCAGGAGGGGTGGAAGCTGCAGCATCCAGAGAGTGGGCTTCTTTTCTTTTTTTTAAGAGCTGCAAGTGGGATCAGTGTACCTGAAACTGATATGCCAACTGAAATCTCTCATGCCGTGAGAATGCATGCCATCTCGGACTTTCATTCCTCTTTGACAGTGCGACTTCTTAACAAGGGGCCGGAATACCTTCGCAGACAGATGGAGGCAGGCACCCCAGGCAGGAAGAGTGCTGTAGAAAGACTGGCAGCTGACAAGGCCAAGTATGTAAAAAGTCAGCAGGTAATCAGCACTAAACAGGAACCTGTGGTTGTGCTTAGCTCAGCCTCAGAGAGCAGTAGTGAGAACTGTTCAGTGGAAAGCAAAAAAATTACTAAGGACTTTGGTGGAGGGAAAGACACAAAAAACTTGTACCTGGCTAATGCTGTATATTCTTGCTGTCCTCCCCTGGAACACGTCCCCCCGATAGCAAGGCGCAGCATGCCCAAGAGGCAGATAAGGCCAGATTCCCTCGTGATCTACCGCCAGAAATGTGAGTTTGTGAAAGGGCAAGGCAATGAGAGTACACGAGGGAGCTTGGTGAGGAGGCTGTTCCAAGGACCCATAAAAGAAAAGCAACTGGCTTCTCCTGAGATGCAGACACCCAAAGTAATAAGGGAAGTCACCACACCAGAAAATGAAGAAAATCTCTCTTTAAAACATGCTGCTGATAAGCTCACTAGCCATGGGACTGAACAAACCACTCCGGCAAAAACAGAAGTGCCAGCTGACCATGGCGGAGAGTACGGGGACACTCCAAAACTGACTGTTGCACCTGATGAGGTCAAGGATGCGAGGAGGAAAGGTTTGCATCGGTCCCAATCGGATATCAGCTCTCGGTACTCCAAGTCCTTTTCTGAGTTTGATACTTTTTTTAAATACTGTGGTCTTGAGCCTGAGGTCATTGAGGATCTGGGGAGAGAGAACTTCTCAGTGGTTTCTGACAATGTGTCCTTCAGGATTCGCAGCATCAGTGTGGCGACATCTGAAAGTGACTTTACAAGGCACAGCGGGGATGATGGGCTGCTGGAGGAAGAACTGACTGAGCAGGTCCCTAGCAGCACCTCAGTGATAGAGCGCAATGCTCGGATAATCAAATGGCTGTACACGTGTAAGAAAGCCAAGGAGACTAATAAGGTGCTCCAAGAGCTTGCCTGAAGGCTTCTCCTTTCAGCATGCATTCCAGCCTGGTAAACTCAAGGTGTGTGCAAAGCCCAGCCATGTGAATTTCTGTTTATCTATGTTTAAAACGTAGGTGATTTACCTGAGTTCATGTCTGTTGTATGAATGGTGATAAGCTGTGTTCAACTGTTATGCACTGCCTAGTTCTGGGGAACAAAGTTCTCTGGAAAACAGGAGTCTGGGACTTTATGGAACATGAATGTAGTTATATAGTTGGTTGGGGATGGATCACCCCCCCCCCCCATGAAAGTATATAGTCAGTGTCTACAAGAGATGTCTGCCTTTTGCAGTTTTCCTGCTTTGTAAATTGCTTGTTTTCACCAGTTTCTGCTACATGAAACTCAAGAGAAGCCCAGAAAATTATCTAACCCTTAATTATAGTAGTGTAGATAAAATAAACTGAATTGAAACTCTTAGTGTTTTGGAGAGTCTATATTTATGTCCTACTAGTGCACCCCTCTTCCCCCACCCGCTTCTCTTCGTAGCCCCTCTTTGCCTACAACTAGGTACAGGCACCAGTGAAGTAGGGGTATGTCAGGGTTTCTAACTGATATCATTTGGAAAGGGGAGCTTTCTGCCTAACCCTTAAGTTTGCTCCTGCTGTTTTCTGGCATTCTGTAAGCTCTTCAGTGGGAAATGGTATTGCTCCTTCTGTCCTGTTTCATACTAATTGATTTGGCTCTCTTGAAATTGGAGAAGTTTTGTGGTTTAGGCCACATGGCTTTCTTCCTTCGAATTCCAACAATAGAGCTTCAAAATAATTTCTGTGGTTTGTTTGCTGAACAGGGACACTTTGATATTCAAAATATATTTTTTTTAAAAGTGAAACAGACATTTTGGGAAAGCAGTACTTCCCATATAAATCGGCCAAATTCAGCTCTGACATAAGCTGATTTACTGCTTATTGATTTTCATAAGAGCAGCACCATTCACAAGAACCACATTCCTAGCCAGTTTAGAAGGGATAATCTACTACTTGCAAGATAAAGCACCCATTATATGCAAACTTTACAGTCCCAAATCCAAACAGCCTGTAGGCCTTGGACTTTATATGTAATGTACAAACTTTACATTAGATAATCCTTTATATGATGGGGTAAATGTGGCTTTGTGAATTTATCACAATCATAGTCTGTATATTGAGGACACTCATTAGTCTTGGAGGGAGTTACAATATTTGAAATGAGTCCAGTCCTAACAGCATGCAGATATTGGACACTTTAGCTGAGCCTATTCCTGGTAGAGGACAGACTAGCCCTGTGATTCCTCCCTATGTTTCCAATTTTTCAATGTAAAATTACAATCACCTCACTAGAATTATTGCCAAATTACACATGAATTAGCAAGTGAATGTCCCTCTCTGAAGCTCAGATTAATGGAAGATGCTGGATATAAACTAAGCATACTTAATTTTTTTTTTTTTTTTTTGCATCCTAATATGATGGGGGATTTATCCTTATCTCTCTGTCAGTACTGGCTATCGGCAAGTTTTTAAGGGGCAGTATTAAATATCTTGAGATCATTTGTAACAGAGAAGATACTGTTTAATTCCTTTGAAACAGAATAGATTGAGAGATTTTTTTTGAGAGAGGAAGGAAACTTTTTTGAGAGGCTAGTTGGAAATTCAGTAAATGTTGTCTAAAAATGAGGACTCTGATTAGTGGTTGCTAGGGAAAACTATTCTAATATCCATTTAAAAAAATTAAGAGACGATATACTTTTTTGTTATTTTTACACGGAATAATTTGTTTTTCATTGAATTCTTGAAAAGATTCAAATGTGGATTTTTGGCAAAAAAAAAAAAAGCCATTTTGATTGAGAAGGGGAAATGTTTTCACAAAAAGATTTCAACCAGCAATTATCCACACCTCAAAGATAGGAGCAGTTGTCAAGTATGAGACTGACATCCCAAAGGTGGGTTACTCACTGACAGCTCCATTCCCAAATCCAGTGAGAAATCTCACTTACTCACCAGTGGTAATGGGAGAGGGAGAAGGAGGTTTATACAAACTTTGGCAGCTGTGGGCAGGAGCTACAGGTAAAGATGAGGCAGGTAGTTTTGGTTGACTTCCGGCTGCTAGGACCAGACATCATATAGCAAAAGGTTCTTTACATAAGGAAAACTAAAGGTTTGTGGGTCTAGGATTTGGATATTGTTTCAGGATTACAGCTATAGTAAGTCATATAGGTTACATGGACAATATCAAAGAGGGAAAGCTATTAGACCCCTCTTACTGTTTATTCGTTAGGTGGTAATTGGGTTCACACTGCAGATGACAAGAGAAGGACGGTAACTGCTTCAAGGTATGTTCAACCTAAATAGACAAACAATATAAAAGGAAGTCTGGGAAAGGGTGCTAGAACACATGGAAAGCAGGAAGTTTACTCACATGAGCTCCACACCCCACCAGAAGCTTTGCAGCTCCATGCTGCAAAACCAAATGTTAATTTTTTCCCCCTCCGCCCTTTAGCTAGTCCATCACACATCCAACTGCTGAGTCCTCGTATTGCTTTTGCAACCAGCATCAATGTTCATTCAGCATAGCATAATTTTGAAACTACCTGGTGAATGATTCAAATAAACTATATAAAATAGTTTTTAAATATACTATTTACAGGGGATGGTTAACAGAATAGGAGGAAGGTTAGTGTGAACCAAATATCTGAGGTTTCCCCTGCCCTGGTTTAGTTTAGTTCATTTGAACTAAATGCAAATGAAGGTATAGTAATGCTAACCATAATTCTTAATAACCAAGGTACCATATGGCTGAGAGTAGCTTTTCCCTCAGTTTTGTTCCATACTGCCAAAAATGACACCATCCCCAGCTTAAGTTGAAATTATAGTAAGAGTGGAACATTACATTATGGTTTCCATCCTAGAAAAAATATATGTTCAAGGTTTTTGTAGTTTAGGAAACCCTTGTCCATAAGGTTAATGTGGTAAGCCAAATTTAAAATATATAAAATATACTGGGCCCAATTCTGAGCTGGTGTAGTTAAGCAATGGAGCTATGATACTTTTCAGCAGTTGAACATCTGGTCTACAATAATATAATTACTGAGAAATCAGAGAAACCTTACTAGTGCTCACTTTAGACTTTTCAAAAGAATGAAATCAGTGCTAAAATCTCAACTACAAATACCAATAATTCCCACAGGGATAAGGACCTTTGGGAGCTATCACAATATAAACATTTCATAATAAATAACCCTAAATAAGAGCAAATAGCAATTATCACCACCAAACAATTAGTGAAGATGACCCTGTGATTTTGATATTTGTTTCATACAACCCACATGCTTTTTCGATGTTAAGCTTATTTTGATCACAGGAAATCATGTATATTGTCAAAATGCTTACAAAAAGGTGGAATACTCCCAGGGAGTAGATGATGAGCTAATTCTCCAGCTTCCTTTGACCTTTTTTAGTTACAGACTTATGGAGGCTAATGGAGTAAAACCAGAAAAACTGAAATCCATATGCTCTCTTTCCTTTTCAGCAGCCTGCTTCCCAGACTTTTTCGGCATATTCATCCAAGCACCAAGCACTATATGGGCTTTTGAAATTGTAGCACCTTTCAAAAAACAGAAAAGAATCCTTTGAGCATATTTTCTAGATTCTAAAGCTCAATATAGTAAAATAGCGTCTTTAAAACCTGCAGTTTTTTTTCATTAGGCACTTTTCTATTAATATTTCATGTCCTTGGTTTAATTTTTCATGAAGTGTATTACGACTGGTAAAACACTAAAAAATTAAAAAGCTACATATCTGTTTATCAGGCTGATAATTACAGAACACTTTTTTTTTTTTTTTACTGTTAGCTAGGAGCAAAGCTAACTAACTAGCTTATGTCTGGAAATGTAGCACTAACTAGATATGTCACTATCTAATTATGTCTGGATATATATCATTCTAAAGCTGAACATGCTCATTTCTGATTTTAATCAAGAATATGAAGTTTATACCAACCACAGGCTTTAAAAGTATTTTTAAAAAAAAAGCATGTTCATTATACTATGATGGATTTTTCGGGAAGGGACTACATTTCATTAATAGTAGTGGGAAGCTGATTAATTGAAAATTAGGGTTTAGACTAGTCTGTTCAATTCTGATGCCTTAAGTGCTTTTTTTCTCTTTCTTTAGAATGAAAACATTCCCAAAAATGGAGGCTGAGCAAGACAGATCATAGGCCAGCAGATCAGCAGCAAACTTTTTCTACCATCTGGCTTATGGTAACTCATCTTCCTGGTACCCTCTTCTCTTTTTTCTTCCTCACCAGGCAGACCCAGTCCTTGCCTGAAGCAAATATGTGTCCACGAGCACAGTGGGAAGAGGAAATTATGAACTGTGCCAAAATGAGATGGCAGGAAGTAAAAGCTCCTGGAAGAACAGAAGCAAGTATAGCTAATAAAATAGCTAGCAATGTCCATCATGATGCAGGTCACTGCACGATAATGCCATTCTGAATCATGACAGAAGATTGGTGTATCACATCTGACTCTAATGGATGGTGAATCTGTCAGCAAGCCTGGGGGAGGAGGAAGCAGGAATTAAGTGGCAACGACCTTTGGGTCAAGCATTTCCTGGCATAGAGGCTCCACCTGCACTTCCAGAGAAGCTGTTAGCACGACTCTTTAAACATGGCACATGCTGACATGATTTAAACCCGGTTTTTTTTGCCTGACTGGTGTCGACCAAACACTATAAGTTTATAAACAGGGCTTAACAGACATTTTGAATTCTCATTGTCTTCTACGGCCTCTCCCATGAGTGTTAAGCCAAATTAGAAAATCCAGTCTCCAGGTAGACCAGCATACAGCACAGTGGGGTAGACAGTGGGAAAGAATATTTAACACTATAGTTGGAGAATATGGATAAATACAGTTCTGAAACACATGGAAGAGTCAACTATGTTAAGAATTAGACAGTTTGTGCTGGAGTTTATTGCTCCCGGGCACAGCTTTTACATTTGTTCCTGGGACCACAGCACACTGAGCTGGGGTGGCACAGCCCCATCTGGCAGGGGATCCTGGGGAGTCAGCCTGCCAGCCCAGAACTGATCCACCCTGGCTCAACATGCTGCAGAGTGGTTGCCTGGGACATACAGGTGCTACAGTGTGGGTCTACCTGGCAGGCAGTCCCCACACATGTAGCACCCTTATGCCCTAGCCAGCCCAGTCACCATCTACATGTGTGTTTCACCACATGTAACTACTCTGCTGTAGGACAGCACTTCTGTTGGGCAGTACTATCCTACAGCTGAGTTAATTAGTTTACTGTGGCTTAATAGTGCCACATGTGTAGATGGTGATGCTTTACTGTAAAGCTAATTAATCAGCTCTGCAGTAAAGCATCTCATGTAGATGCACCCATTTTAAAGCAGTTTAGTTCATTAATATATATATGAGGTCTAAATGAGTGGCAGATGGAGCTGGTGGCCCTTGGCTATGCTTTAGATGCTTGGTCCAAACAGCCATTAGTTGCCAGAAAATGTCTTGCCCTGTTCAAGTTATTCCTGATAATATAACTCACAAAAAAGTGACAAAAATCAATTAAGAAACAGATTCCAATCTGTTATACTGGTATTATTTTAGAGTACCTGTACTAAAGTCAGTGGCATAACAATGATTAGAGGATGTCCCAACATTTTGGAGTGCTGAAAAGTTAAACTTGAACTCCATATTACCATGGATATAATGTTCTGATTCTCATCCTGGACTTTACCTGGCTGCTAAACCTGTATTGTAACTAATACAGGAAAATGGGGTTTCGTTCTCAAAATTCCAATGAGGTTATACACACTTGGTAGCCAAATATCCCTTTGCAGTGATTATGGCCATGATCTCACCCCAATAAGCCAAGCACGTGCAGGAATACAGAAGAGAGAATGTGCACCTGACCAGCACTTTTAATTCTTTGTTAATCATGGAAAATGTCATGAGCAGGTAGGAGGGAGAAGAACAGGACTGAGTAATAGCATCTTTGTAAAACAGTTGTTATAACCATGAGAAATAATTATTTCCACTTATATTGTGAGACCAAAATTGCACTTAGAGGGCTAATTAATTATTCATAATTGACTTTTAACTAAGTTCACTATAGGCTTACTAGTCAGGCGAATTTTATTTAAATAAGAAAAAATGTACTTGTTAGTGACTCGGTAGTTATTTCTCACCTAGGCTATCCATCTGAGAATACAGGGCATTTGTCTATATTGTTTTACTGTTACTTAAAATGTGTATTGTCTTTATATATTTATACATTCATAAATAATATTTCCAAATAAAGTATTCATTGATATGGCTCCAAATGTAGTGGGAATCTGAAAACCCTGTATTAGTAACCAACTTTATACTTAGGAGGAACTAGCACCCAGAGGTCTTCATAACAATTCTAAACTTCCAGTATAGCAGACAGCATGAGTAAAAAATGATTCCCTAGAAATTACAACAAAAAGGTCGCTAATGTAGTGGGATTTACACCTTGTTGAGAAGTTGTTTAAAGGGCCTCTGTCAGGACTGATAAATCAGGGATGTGATCTACTGTGTCTGTATCTCCTGTGGCACTTTGTAAAGTACTGTAAATGTAATTATTTATATGGTTTTCTAAAAAGCTAAATGAATGTTGTTTCTTGTAAACATTAATTAATGACTGCAGGCAGTTGAAAGCGTATGAAAATCTCCTGGTTTGTAAGCCAGTGCACTTCTACAATGCATTTTTGTAAAAAGTGTTCTAGTTTTACTTTGAAATTTTTATTAGGTTTTTTCATCAGAAGCAGTAGTGAGATAAAATGATAACATTAAAAAGATGCAAGAGAAATTGGCAACAACTTTTAAATGTTAGGAAGCAATATTTAAAGGATATTAAATGGAGTTCTCAAAAATATAAGCATAGGAGAGACTCAGCCCTCATGGAAGTCAATGGGAGTTTTATAATAGATGTCTATGGGCACATCATGTCGCCATATAGTGATGTTGCTACAGTGCCATGCTTTTGTACTTCCTTTTGGAAGTACTAAAGCGTGGTGCAGTACAGGTGGTTACTGTGCCATGTGCACAGCATACAGTTAGATTTCACGAGTACATCACCATAGCAGCACGCTATAATGGGGGAGTGTGCTGCTATGGCAACATAGCTGCTGATCACATGTAGAACCATGATTGCTACATCACTGTCATGTGCTGTACAGTGATGCAGCACATTGCTATGTTGCCATAAG
This sequence comes from Alligator mississippiensis, assembly GCF_030867095.1. Taxonomy (NCBI): domain Eukaryota; kingdom Metazoa; phylum Chordata; order Crocodylia; family Alligatoridae; genus Alligator; species Alligator mississippiensis. The sequence goes on from NC_081824.1 coordinate 40,377,719, forward strand.
GTGACGTGTAGATGCGCCCTATGAAATCAGAAATAGGACAACATTGAGGATTCTTGAAAATCTCACTTTAACCCTTATGAGCTGCTTAATAGGGTTTACTGAACTTTCACACTGACATGAACCAATATTTGCTTAGCTTAGTTCAACTTTTGATGTGGTCCAAACTCACTAAAGTATAGGGAAATTTGTAAAAATGTGGTGCTGCCTAAGACCCTTCCTTAATAAACTACGAGTTTCCTTATTTATAGGTGTCTTCTGGGTAGGACAGTGATCAGTCTTCTCAGTTAAGAGAGCAACAGATAGAGTCACTTTCTTCACATCTCTTTGGTGTGTGAATACAGCAACTCCTCACTTAATGGCATGGTTACCTTCCTGAAAAATGTGACTTTAAGTGAAATGAAGTTAAGCGAATCCAATTACATCACAGTAGTTACCTACTAGCAGGTGGTGGCCAAACAATGTTATAACCGAACGTTGAACAACTTTAAACAAGTATGTTCTCTAATAGATCAGTGATGTAATAATGAAACAACGTTAACCAGGACAATGTTAAGTGAGGAGTACCTGTATCTTACCACTCTCAAGACTTTCCTCTCAGGTCCTATTTCTGTTGTCACTTCAAAGGGTTTTTCCCTCACTCATTCTGGTGTTCTGGTACATATCCCAAATAGACCCCAATGATAGGGACTCCTCCAAAGATTGCTACTTTAGGTTACTTCCTCTCCTTCTCCTGCAGAAGGAACCTCAAGACAAGGCAGGAGGACCTGGGAAAGTCATAATAAAACGAATGCATTTTGTAGGGAGTTGTTCTTCTTTTTGCTTAGAGCTTTTAAATAGAATCCTGTTCCTATGGAAATCAGTTAGAGTCTTTCCATTGACTTCAGTGGGGCCTGAATGTGATCCTATTTTTGTAAAACTGAAACAGATTGAGAACAAACGTTTGCAAATTAACTAAGTCTGTTTGACTAGAACTATGCAAACCAAGATAGTTATGTGGGCTGTAACCCTGTTGCACAACTTAATTTTAACTGCCAAGTACTATTCATAACCTGTTGTTTAAAGCTATATTATAACTGTGAAAAGGAGCAATGTCCAGAGTCTTAATTTAACAGGAAACAAGGTACAAAGTCCATTTTTTCTATAGCTACAGATGTTTGCAGTAAAAATATTGGGTGTAGAATATAAGCCTTAGAGAATATAATGTAAATAGTGCTGTACAGGAACTATGTGTAACAAGAATTCAGATTTTTCTATATTGAGAAAATTAATTTTTAAAGGGGATGTAAATCCTCATGCTTCATAGCATAAACCAACCACTAATTGATAGGGATTAAACAGAAACTTCCTCTGACAAGCAGGTTATTCATCATTGTTGAATATGAGTTTTCACACATCCCCTCTGGAGTGAGGACTGATCTAATCTGGTATGATGTTTATATTCAAATAAAAGGAGGTGCATTTTATTTCATTGCATATAAATAAAAAACACATATATGAAAGTTAGTAATTTGTTTTGAAAGCCTGACATTGTTTTATTTTGTTTGCTGTTTACATTAGGGTTACTGGTTTTTTAAACCTATATTATTTAGAACATATTTAAGTTTTTGTGCCTATAGTAAACAGAGTTTGAAAGTTTCCCTTTGGATAAATATCTGAGAATGAAGGCGAAACATATTCAAATCTTTGCAAAGGAATAGGGCTGGAAATTGCTTAAGAAGATCTCACAAAATGGCTACTAGTTCCTGGTTTCAAATACATTTAAAATCTATAAAGCTAGTTTCTTAAAGTATTTTTAAATTCTTAAAGAAATTGTTAAAGTAATTTCAGTAATTCTATTTCAGGGCATGGTCTATGGTATTATAATAATAATATTGCATTTATTTTTTAAAGATATCAACACTTTTTCAACTTAAATATTATTTAGACTTGGTTTTATACAAGCTCAGGAACTATTAAGTACCAACTATTAAGACACCACTGTCGTCAAACTCAGGCCCTGTGCAAAGCAGTTCTGTGGTTGGGGTTGCTCTACTACGAAACCCGCTATCTCAGGGATCGGGCATTTGCTATCATTAGAGACCTACTTAATTCAAGGTTTTGTGGATTTTGCAGAAAACACAAAATCTGGGATTGTCTGCAAAATCCGTGAAATCAACAAAAAAACTTGATTAAATGCAGGTTCCCCAATGAGACCCAGGGGTCCTCGCTGCCAGGAAGAGAAGGCATCGGATGGTGGGGTGGCATGAAAGACAGCAGACAAGATAGCAGCTGCCCCCTCATTCCTCCTCCCTCTGTTGGAGTCTCTCCACCATTTAGCACTGAAGGGCACGACCTTTCCACCAATCAGCCCTGAAGAGCGAGGCCACTTCAAAATGCCAGCAAAATTGGCTCTGAATGCCACAAGCAAGCTGTGAAAAACCTTTTGTCTCACCACAACTTAAGTAGGTCCCTAACTATCATGCTATAATGAATTCAAAGGGACAATAATAATCCAGTGAATATGTGTTTTGTGATAAAGAGAAATAAAATAGTGGTCATTCCAAGTGAGATTTTACTGAAACTGACACAAACTTTACCTTTTTGGCCAGTATTTTCCCAACAAAGTACAATCTAATCTTCTAAAATGCAAACAGTATAACTAACAAGTATTCAGACACAATTTAGGGATCAGCTTGCTGCTATTTATTCACAGAATTAAACTGTTGAGCAGAAAACTGAAAGCATATTTCAGGTAATTGAAATGCAACCTCCAACAGCACTGACTGGCATTTGTATACCATATAAGGATGGACAGGTAGATCACTCTAGTTTAGAGTGTCTAGATCGGTCACTCTGCCTAACCAGTCCACATCAGACATCTTAGCCTTAGGATTGATAAAAAGAGTCATAGCGCTACTGGGCATCTTTTGGTCGCAGCCCAGGAAAATATTTAAAATACATGCTTATAATATTAGGACCTAAAACTGCAACTCTTTTTACATATAAATAGGCCTTCATCATCTGAGTAGTCCTGTGAAGCCAAGTGGATCATTCTCATGAATACAGATTTGCAAGCTCCAGTTCTTTGCCTGCCCGTTGTGAATAAGAAGTTATTTTAAATTTCACAAATTACTTATCAAACCACTTTTCTTTCACTTCATCTATGAGCAGTGCCTGAGTATCAGTAAGAGAGCTTTGAGTACAAGATCCTTTGCTATGGCTCTGTGAATGCTGGCATCTACAGAGCATAAAAAAGTATAGTATCTTGAAGGGGTTTTCACAAAGAAAGCTCTCTAATGCCGTGTAGTTGTCACTTACAGATGCATCAGCAAATTCATAACTTGCACAAGCCTGGAAAAAAACCTGCCTCTTAACACTATTTGTTGTTCTTTTAATGATGCACTGAGAATACCCTTCTTATCCTCATTCAGCACCACACTGTGACACCAAGTCACCCCAACAAATCCTCCTCCTCTTAGCTTCCAGTTGCCCCTTCCACCAAGTTCTCCAGAGAGCACCTGTGAGATGGAGCCCCCGACACACAGCACCAAGTTTCCTTTCTTTACAAAAACAATTAATTGTCCTTGAAAGAAAATATGTTTGAATTACAGTGGAAAAAGGTTTTGATCATTCAAACTAATTTTCCAAATATCCATAACATCGATTTGAAAACATCAGCCTCCTAGAGGAAGGTCATGCAACTCAAACTTCATAGAGGACCACTTGCAAGATGTACTTAAGGGTCAAATGAGATTTTACTCATTTTATTCCAAATGAGATTTTATTGAAACTGATACAAACTTTACCTTTTTAACCAGTATTTTCCCAATGAAGTTCTGTCTAATCTTCTAAGATGGTAGTAATGTTAGTGACATTATTTCCATGACAAGTATTCAGGCACAATTTTTATCAGATATATTCACAAAGTTTCATTAGCTGTGCTTTTGGATCATTCAGTAAGTTCTTTGATTTTAGACTAAATATATAATCTGGGACAAATTACTTATTGATGTAAATGGGCACATGTTGATGGACTTCAGTGGTGTTATGAATATTTACACTTTCCAAAAACTGACTCTTAAGCTATAGGGCCAGCAGTAAAAAACGAGGAAGTAAAAACTAAACAAATTACTTCCTTTTTTCAAATCTCTATACCTCCATACACTGGATCAGCAAGAAAGGACACGAAAACTTGTAAAACTAGTTTGGATAAACTAAGTAGAGTTTAGCTGTTTCAGAAATGAATATGATTAAAGGATTTAACAGCTACAAGGGTTTTTATTGCTCAGAAATCAACCACCCGTTAAGTGTCCATTTTCATCAGCTGTAGCATAAGCAAGAGAGTAATAATTACTGACACTAGTCCACTAAAGCATCTTATTGTGTGCCAGATAATTATAATCAATGTAAATCAATGCTGATCTGAGGTAAAATGTAGAAGAAAATGCAAAGGACTAAACAGGGATGAGCTGGCCAAAGAGGATGCCAGCATTACTCATTTCTTCCTATTGACTCACCCTCTTCACCATGTGATTATTTTTTCAACAGTGAGTGGGCACTGACAGTTTTAACCATTTCCCTTTCACCCTTTCATAGTTATTCATGAGTTTAAATTGCTAAATTTATGCCATTCATGAAAGTCCCAATTTGTGTTTGCATTTCAAGATGACACATCCACACACTGATGACACAACACAAAATGATATCACATGTTAAGTTGTCTGTTATTATCTTGTAAATGACATTTTCCTTTAAAATTTCTTGCCAAACCTTTTTCTCGACACTGCTGCAATTAAATTTGAAACAAAACAGGCAAAGAGCCCTGTTGTGTAGTTAAGCACAGGATTACCATATTAGGATATCCTGTTACATAAGTAGGTCTTCCTACAAAATTTACCACAGGATGTCTCATTATTGTAGCCTTTTACCTCCTATACACCCTCTTGATTAGATGGCAAAACCTTGGTGATGGGGCTCATCAGATTTTTTTGTTTCTTTACAAGTAATACCATATTTATGCAATTATAAGACAGGGTTTCCCCCTCTATCAACATGCGGGGGGGAACCTTGTTTTACATTCACATACAAGGAAACCTCACTCAATAATGGAAAGCAACTATAATGTTGATTAAATGAAGCCAACACTGAGCATGACTATAGAGAACATGGCCTATATAGGACAAACATACTGAGGGGAGCCTACTACAAGGAATTTTTATTTTTTTTAAGGAAAATTTTTCACGTTCCAAGCCAAATCAACCAAATCAATTCCAAATCTGTGAGTGATTCAAGAACCACATGTGGCCCTACTACCAGCAAACATTCTCCACCCCCTCCTGAGGCTTCAGATACTCCCAAATCATTTCAAATCTACATGCAGTCCCAAGCCTGGAGGCTTGGGGTTCAGATGCTCCTGAGTTTCGCTTGCCCTCAGCCATATGGCCACAGGAGCAAGTTAAGGAGGAGTCCCCATTTCCATAAAGTGGGCATAAAGCCAAGATATTCCCACTGGAAATGAAAGTAGGAGTTTAACTATATATTACCTCTGCCTGGGTACTACCCCTTGCCAAAAAAGTGATTATCCCCAGTGACTAGGAAAACCGCCTTGATGGTCACGGTGTTTCCCCTCCCAAAATAGTGTAACCCATCTAAATAAGATATGTAGTAGGTCCCACTGCACTCCCCCCTCCCACTACTACAGCACTCTTTTCAGGTCATGGTAAGCCCCTACATTGAACATATTTTCACTTCCTTTTCACTCCCACTGCTATGCAGCATCTTTCTTTCCCATTTCAAATGAGTCCTGTCTTGAACCAACCTTAAATTTCTGCCATACATCACTGAACAGGGACTCAAACAGCTTACCCAGAATCTCTGTAACCCCCACTCTCAGCCTGTTGCATATGATTAATGTAGCCCCATCCTCCATGATATGGACCCAGACCAGATTGCCCTGTGCCTCCTCTGCACATAATTTTTGAGGGGATCCTAGGACTCGTGACAACAACACATGATTCCAGTTAAGAGTTGGGGGCTAATTAGGACATGGCTTCTCTGTGGGGAGTACCTGGAGTACACACACATACTGAGCAGTATTGAGCTGTGGAGTTACCATGGCTTGAAACTCTTGTTGTCTCTTCCGGGGCCCTGCCCAATGACCAATATGGTACATTATAAGCCTTTTGGGTTTGGATTAATATCATAAAGAAAGTATAGAACTGCTGCTTAAAAGTGTGCTTATGTACCTGTGATAGAAATTGCACCAATTTTAAAATAGATAAACTGCATCACTTTGGGACGAACTATGTCTACGGGTACCTGTAGTGACTTCCTTATATGCAAATTATTACAGATACATTTATTTCTAAGTCATTGTTTTTGAATTTTTTCTTACTTCCATGTTCCCTTAAACATTCGGAACCTATATTCAAAAGTATTTAGGGAGTATTTAGGGAGATTGACTCAGGAATCTAGGAGTCAGTGAAAGTAATGTTTCATGCTTTCTAAAATAGAGACCTTACACACAAAGTATTTGCACTGACATTGTGATGATTTTAAACATAATTCCAAAATCAGAAAACATAATTTGGGGGCTAACATGTTTACATTATAATTAATAAATCAGTAGAAGTCTCCCTTCCTGCCTGAAGAAGGGTGACTGTGCCCAAAAGCTTCCAACTACTCAGTTGGTCTAATAAAAGATATCACATCTACTCAAAGAACCTTGCCTGCCTATGTCCTTAAGCCAACAGACTACAACCAAAAGTCCTATAGTGTGAAGCATTTATCTGTCATCTTATGCTGCTCTCATAACATTTGAAAAGAAAGCAAATAGATGGAGTTGATAGGATGCTGCTCATTTGCTTATTTATACAAAGTTCCTCTAGCATGCAGTATCCAAAAATGAGTTTTCTTTCACAGTCATCTGGTTTAAAGCCCTTCTTTACAGCCATTTCTGTTTATCACACAAAGGAACACACCAAGCCTTAAAGCCTCATGTGTAACTCCCATTAATACCACAATGTTTGTAATATAAATCAAAGTATTTTGTAGTGCTATCAGACTCTTGATTTATGTAGAGGAAGGAGCCCAAGAATAAAGCTATTCATGCCTAAACCAAAGAAATGGGATGATCATATCCAAAAATCTTATTATGATGGTTTATCAATGGTGTGGAAGGAAAGTTTTCTATGAATCTGGAGAATTTTTCCTGATAAAAAAAAAAATCCATATGGAATACAAAGACACACAAAGAAAAGAATTCAGTGCCTCAGTTTCCTTAGAATGTGGATACATTTATTTTCTTATTTTCTCCATATGTATGTAGTATCAATACTATGTGTGAAACACCTGTGCTACATGTATAAATACACAAGATAATCATAGAAAATTAGGGTTGGAAGGGACGTCAGGAGATGATCTAGTCCAACTTCCTGTTCAAAGCAGGACTGTCCCCAAATATATCATACCAGCCAAGGTTTTGCCTAGCCAGGTCTTAAAAACCTCCAAGGATGAAGATTACACCACCCCCTGGGTAACCTGTTCCAGTGCTTCACTACCCTTGTAGTGAGACAATTCTTCCTAATATCTAACTTAAACTTCCCTTGCTGCAACTTGAGACTGTTGTTCCTTGTTCTGTCATCTGCCACAGGGCCATCCCTGGGGAGAGGGGGGAATCAGGGTGACTGCCCCAGGTGCTGTGCTTTGGGGGGCCTCGCAGTCAGCGCTGCATAGGCCCTGCCACAGCCACCGAGCACTGCCAGCTCTGGCTGCTCACCAACCACCCCCAGTCCAGGCCCTGCACAGGCTGATATACCCTAGGCCCCACACACCCGTAGGGATGGCTCTGTCTGCCACCACTGAGAACAGTCCAGCTCTATCCTCTTTGGAACCCCCCTTCAGGTAGTTGAAGGCTGCTATTAAATCCCCACCTCAGGTCAGATCCAGATGTACAGGCACATGAAGTTTTGGAAATCTCACGAGCAAAATAAGTGCCATGAGAAAAAGCAGCACAGCGCATGCCACAGGAGCAAGCACCAGCAGACATGGAGGCTTGGTCCTCCAGGGAAATGCTCTGGCTGCTAGTCAGAGTGTCTCCCCTCCTCTAGCTGTCCCCCAGCTCTTCATGGCAGTCTCCCTGAAGCAGGGCAATCTGCCCCCCACGCCAAACCTCACATGCAAGGCTTGCCCTGCCCCTACCTGGGGCAAGGCAAAAAGCACGGACCTTGCTGAGGACTACACCCCACTCTCCCTGTCTGGTCCGCTTGCAATCTGGAGGCAGACCCTCTGGAGGGGATAAAAGAGCAGCATGCCTGGCACACGAGTGGCTTCGTCAAAAGACAGTGAAGAGGGTGGGTGAAGAAGAGCTGGCAGAGCTGGCCAGCAAGGCAGAGCTGTTGTCCCGAAGAACCCCCTTCACTGAATGGGAAATGGCAGGTGGCCATGTTCCCCAGCCCTGCTGCAAGGGAGCATGGCGAGCAGTGCACGGATGGTACATGTTGGGTCCGGGGAGTGGACCGAGACCCTGGGAGCTGCCCAAGGCAGTTCGGTTCTCCAACCCCTGGCACGAGGCCAGGAACACTGTGCATGGACATTGCATGCCAGGTCTGGGGTGTGGACCGAGACCCTGGGAGCTGCTCGAGGCGACTCGGGTCTCCAACCTGTGGTATGATGCCAGAAACTTGGTGCACAGATGGTGCACGCTGGGTCCAGGAGTGGACTGAGACCCTAATAGCTATTTGAGGCAGTTCAGCTCTTCAACTCCCCTGGCACAAGACCAGGTAGCAGTGCACAGCCAGTGCATGCTGGGTTTGAGAAGGACTGGGCCCTGGGAGCTGCTTGAGGCAGCTCGAGCTCCTCAACCCCTGACATGAGGCCAGACCATCGGTGCACAGGCAGCACATGGAGGGTCTGGGAGTGGACTGAGACCCCAGCACTGCACAAGGCAGCTCAGGTCTCCAACTCCTGGCATAAGGGAGAGCAACCAGTGCAAGGAATGGTGCACAGGGCCCTAAGCAGGTCAACAGCGGGAGGAGTCCAGGGCAGCTGTGGGCCCCTGCCGAGCCAGAAGGCACCATGATCAGGGAGACAGGGACAGCCTCATTGGGCTTCGGAGTTGTGTGTGCCAGGAAAGGGGATTTCCCACAGGGGAGAGGGGAATCGCTCATCAGTGAGCCTAACCTCGGGAGGAGAAGCCTGAATGGGAGGGACCTCTGGGTTTGAATGTTTCCCTCCTGGACTATATCAGTTGTGGGGTCGAGGGCCTGGAGGCACTGGGGATCTTTTCCCCTCCCATATCTCTGGAGTGCTGCCACTGCTCCAGAGGCAGCCCGGGTTGTTCTTTGTGCTGTTCAAGGCTTAAGCTTATATCTGATGTTCTTGCACTCATATTTTGTAAGTTAGTGCCTTATATTTTGTGTATTTGTGTCTTATGTTGGTAAGCTTACACTGTATAGAGTTTAAGGTTGTATAATCTTTATTCGAGACCTTGGTTTTGATGCTTTCACATTATTTACCTGTATTCTGAGAGGGTGTATAGGATTGTATATAGATAGATATAGATATATTGCATATAGTTTTCAGGTCATGTGTGTGTGTGTGTGTGTGTGTCTTTTAACTTGTATTTATTATTAAATAAATTTGTACACAGTTAAGTTCATAGGGTGTCCAGGTCTGGCTCTATAGGCATAGGAGGGAAACTATGTGCAGCAGCAGTTTCACCCCACAGTGCACCTGGCCTGCTAATGTTTCCCTTCAATTGGAGAGGGAAGTACAGAACTAAGTACTACCCCAGGCTCCACTCCCAATGAAGGTAACTTCCCCAGAGGTTAGCCCTCTCCCTCCTTAATAACATCAAAAAAGTTGGGCTTTGTAGCATACCTGGAAGGTTGACGAAATCTGGGATGTGGCATGACCTGTGGGAGCAAGTTTTGAAACTATAAGGGAGGTCCTATCTACAACTTGTGGGAACAAGGAGTCGCATCAGTTTAAACATTTAAACCAATATAGTTAGACTGGACAAATCCCCACATGGACACTCTCATATCAGTTTAAGAATGGCTTATCTTGATTTCAAGTCAGTTGAGAATAGATTTAAGCAAAAACAAAATAGCCCATTTGTAAACTGAAATAAAAAGTTCACACACAAAGATTTTAAACTAGTCAATGAAACCAAAGCTGTGGGATCACGTGCCCAGGAGATCACATAGATCACAGGGATCACATGCCCAGGAGCCAGTTCAGCTGATGCCCCACAGGCCATATTAGACATGCCACACAGATGCTCCTTCTCCTCCATGCTGTGCTGCATGGGTTTGCAAGTACGATCGTCCTACTGCTGCAATGCATGCCTGCACAGGCATTCCTCCCCCCCGCCCCAACACACACACACACACACACACACACACTACTGTAGTACTCAGGCATGATCCCCTCTGCACACACAGCCCTGATCCTCACTCCAGGTGTGGCTCTGGACTCACCCTCAACTCCCCACATTGGCACACTGCTCCACCCCTGGGTAGAAGGCAGGAAGCAGCTGGAGGAGAGAAACAGAAGCCTGGAGGCCCCAGTTGCTCGTGCAGTTGGAGCAACTGCAGGGGGGGCAGTGGCTGGGTCAGAGCTGGGGGGGGCCACACATTTACCCCTCACAGGCTGCATGAGCCACCAGGTGGACAGCCATGAATTAAACCATTGCAACTGAAAGAATGCAAGTTCATTTCTAAAGAAGGAGCTGAGCCCAGTTCCAAAAGGCCTTTAGGTATCAAAATTCCATCTAGGTAGCTAAGTCCCATTTGTTTCAAAAGCAGTTTGGCACCTAAATATCTAGTCCTTAGAGTGTTTTGAAGCCTTAGATCTCCTTTGACCCTTCCCTCTACCAGTCGGAAGAAAGCATGGTTGCTTACAAGGTCCTTTGCCAGCTCTACTCCCCTAGATGATCACCCTACTCTGGTATGATCCCCACTTTGGATATAATCTTTGAGGTGAGGTTATGTCATGCCAGTTTCTTTAGTAAAAGAAACACATGTTGTAATGAACAAGTTAAAAAGAGGGGTCAGGCCACTTCAAATTATCCTGTATTTACCCTTCTGTACAGGCTGAAATATATTTAGCTTGGGTGGGAAACCTGAATTTGCTTATTTAACCCACATCTCATTTAAAACCATATGGTGTCCTAGGATTCAGGTATGTTTGTTTTCCGTTGATTTCATTCAGACTCCCAGCTATGCACCTGTTGACAAAATTTCACCTTTATTCTTCCCAAAGGGTTTTTCTTGGCTATTCTATATAGGTATGAACAAAGTTCTGATCTAAATTATGCAAACATGCAGGTATGATCATACTCAATGCATAAAAAGGCTTTAGCAGAGAGGTCAAGTTCTGATTGAAATCTAGACTTAACCCAAGAACAGGGCATTCCCATGCAAAGTTTTAGTATAGCCTATGTCTATTATGGCGGGTTTGTTGAAAGCAGAGAGGCCTTGTATTGACTATATAAGCATACTAGTCATCTTTTCGTTCTTTTTCCGAAGCATGCTCATCACAATCTGGTCCTGTTCCATGGCTGCAGCTTGTAGGTGCTACCACAGCACTATTAATATAGTTGTTGCTACTGTTGCTATCTGTGATAGGCTCCCAATTTGTTTACTTCTGTTCTACAGATTCACAAGTTCTACAGATATCACAACACGCCAGGGCTCTTTTTCTGAGTAACACAGAAAGACACAATTGAAGGCGGACAGCCTTCAACACAACAAGATTGTGTTTGAATGACTTAACCTTGCCATTATCACTAACATTGACAGCATGTAGGAGACAAAGAAACTGAATTTCTTCAGAGAAAGAAATAAACACAGGCAGCTTTGGATGAAATCAAATGAGACAATGCTATGAAGGGAAAGGAAACAGAGTGGAAACAAAAATTGTTCAAAGATAAATGAAGGTATCCCATGGGTAAATGGTACAAATCCAGCAGGTGAGAGCAAAGTCAATGTAGCTGTACAAGCAAGTGAAAGTTGTGATTGATTCACTAGAGCTAACAACAGATGAACTGAAGAGCACCCAGCCAGTAGAAAGAATTACATGTATAAACACGGTGACTATAATTTCAATTGTGCAGATGATACAAGAAAATGTCATTAGGGATAAAGTGAAAGGTCACCTGGACAAAAAGGAGCTTATTAAAGGGGTCAGCATGGATTACCATACTTTACAAAGCTGCAATGAATTTGAAGTAAAACAGATAAAGGGAGAAATTAGGAATTAAATCAGTGAAACTAGATATTGGCTTTTTATTATGGAGTACTTTTCTCTTGGAGTGCTTTCCCAAGCAATGGCTTAGGTCAGGGATGTCCAACTTTAAAGCTCCCAGGGCCCACACCATTGGGAGCCACACACTGTGTGGGCCACACTAGGTGAGGCAGAAGCCACCAGGCCACCCAATGGATGGACACCCCTTTCTGTTGCTCCATTTGCCAATGACAGCACCACACCTGCTGCCTCATTCAGAAGCAATCTCCCCCTAACACAGTGCCAATCCTTTCCTGCACACACAGCCTAGCCTCAACCTCAGCCTCCTAAGTTGCCCTGCACTGCATCCCCTCTCATCCCCAGAGTGAAGGCAGGAAGTGCAGCTGGAGGAGGTGGAATTGATGACTGTACCTGCTGTTGTAGACAAAATGATGGGGGGAGCCCTGGAGCTGTAATTTAACTCCTTGCAAGCTACATGAGGTTTTGAGGTTATCTAATGCTCTTTGCCTGCAATTTAGAGTGATGCTAACTGAGCCATATTGGATGCATCTACAAGTGCTATTAATGTGACTGAATAAACTCCAGTGCAGTCTGCTCTGAAGTTTATTGCTCCTGTCACCACATTTACACATGTGCCAAGGACCATAGCACATTGAACCGGGTCAGAGCAGAACTGACTGGTAAGGAGTCCAGGGGGTCAGTTTGCCAACCTGGGTCTGCTCCAACCTAGTTCAATGTGCTGCGGAGTTGCTGGCTGGCACACGATGATGCTTCAGTGCTGGCAGGCAGGCCCCACACTGAAGCACCCTCATGCCCCAGCCAGCCCCGTGAGCTTCTACATGTTCATTGTGGTGCAAAATAGTACTTGTGTTTACAAGTATTAACATATGGCAGTGCTGATTATTTTACTATGGCATAATAATGCCACATGTGTAGACACTTTGATGTTGAAAATCAGTGTAGCAAAGGATTGGTAAATCATTACTGTACATAATTCTAGCTAACTTACAGTAGGGCTGATCAAAAAAAATTCTATCAAGGTTGTTTCACAATGGCAAAAGAAGTTTTTTACTATTTTTAAAAAAAATGTCTGATTTCTACAAGTTTTGAGGACATCTTTACATAAAAAATCCCATTGTTCTTACACTGAGATTCACAAGGCTTCACAAGTTTTCTGCACTAGAAAATTGCCATAATTGCTGCCAGAAGATCATTTGAAAGCTAAGCTCATACATTATTTTAGTAAGGACTTTTTGTATTAGTTCCAAGCATTGTACTTACTGAACTTTTTTCTTACTATGACTACAATGCATGCATGTATTCATAGAATGTTAAAACAGAAGGTTAAATATTTATTAGTATTTTAGGAAATCAAATTCTTTATGGTCCTATGAGTAGTGAATCTTTGATTTCCTCAGAAAAATATCTATTTACAAAAAGCTAAATCCAGTTCGCAGTTTCCTAGAGAAAACGTTTTTTGTATTAACTGAAAAATCAGGTGACATATCCTATGTGAATGCACAACTGCTATGGCTGTTAATAAATAACCAAAGGAAGGATACTTTGGAACATAAACCTGGGTTTGTTTGAGATTGATTCAACTACACTATAGCTAGCAACAGCAAAATAAAAGAAAAAATAACCAAAGAAAATCTTACGATGTGTCTGTGAAGTGTTACCTATGTTAACAGCAAACAGCTGGAGTCACCTTTAATTATTGTTTCCAATGAATGTAAGGTCTAATAACATGCCATGTTATCACTCAATTTTTTTATAATAGCATATGTTGCACTTGGATAGTACCTGTCCTGTAACACTCTCAAATCATTTTACCAGGATAAAGTATAAATGTATAATGGGTATTAGCACATAAAGCCCCTATAAAATAAGTAAACATTTTTATCCTTTTTTTCTGGATGGGAAATTGAGACAAATATAGATTAATTTACTTATAGATAGTTAAAAAAGAAGATACCAAAGGATGATATTTAAAGGAAATATTAAGAGAGGGAGATATCACAGTGAGATGAGTTTCTCCTATCTGTCTGGCCAAGAAGTCTGCTAAATCAAGTGTGAAAAACAAATGCAAAAATAAATAATGGAAGTACATAAACACAACCTAGAATCCGGAGTAACTGGAAGAGCAGAATACAAGTATGCAGTTTTTAAGCAATGTCCTGGTATTAAGGGTACATCCCAATGCTAAATGATGACTTTTGGTTGATACTGCCTAAATCAAGTCAGCAGCATATGGGCTGTGGGCCAGATTGGGCCTGCAGAACTGGGGAACTTTATTTTTACGTTGGTGTAGAGACATGAGGAGAAGAAGAAGGGTTGGGCAGCGAACAGCTGGTCTGGGACCACATCGCAGGAGGGAGAAAAGGTGGCAGGGAAAAGCAGCTGTTACAGCAGCAGTGGCAACCACATCAGAATGCCAGCCAGCCTCAAACCTGAGCTAGGTTGTTCAAGCCCGCACTCTGAAAAGTTGCTAGCTTAAATTCTTATTCATGTTACAATTTTAAAAGGTTCTAGTTTATTAATTCATTCATCCTTTGCTCTTAGTTCTCCCCACTGCATATGTCCCACAACCCTGTCCTCTACTATACTCACCATTCATTTTTATAGATTTCTACATGCAACAAACGTTAGCAATATTGTATAGATAATAGGTATCTGCAATTATAGATAAGACTAGCTTGAGATAATCATCAGTTCTCCCATAGAGGGGCAGAGAGCACATCTGTTTGAAGACAGAAACTCTGTTACTGATCCTAGCCCTCAAAGTTCAAACAGATTTGTTTGCTAGAGTCCCAAAGCAAAGTATGAACTGCAGTACCACAGAAAGACATACAAATTTCCCCAGCTTCTGCCATTTCCTTGCACTGTTACACTTTAATTTTAGTTTCTGTCTTTGCTTTGGAAATAAGAGCACAGTCCATAGCACTATATACTCCATATATAAATATTTTACAGATCCTGACATTTTCCTTGCTCTCCAAAGACACTGGTCTTCAACACTATAGTACTGTCAAAAGTGATCAAAGAAGGAGCTGCAAGCAGATATTTTGAAAGAGAATAACTGATCAAAGGAAGGATTATGAGGAAAAAAAGTGCTTTGACTGGAGATATGTCATGTCATGTAAGGTATGGTTGGGAGGGAGGAGTGTTCAGCTTTTCAGATTATTAAAAATAGCTGGGGATTTTTTATTGTTGTATAATGGAGATTAATCAGTGACTACTTCACATTCTAATATATTCTCAACTTTGGCCCTTTCCTGAATTTTTTTCAGCCTTAGTTCTAAGGGCTTCTCCTTTTTCTTTAGTATAAATGTAAATTCTTCCTCTGACGTATCATGAACTAGCTGCTTTTAAAGACAAGATACTGAGGTAGATGGAGCTCTAATTTGATTTTTTTTAAAATTCCTATTAACATATTTGCATGGTTTCTGGGAAGAACAACTGCCTGAATGGACAAAGATTAAAATCTGCAAAAGGCAAGGTTACATCACATAACTTAAGTAAGCTCCAAGACTTTATGAATCATTCTATAATTTACTTAATATTATTTATTGTTTGTGTTGCAAATGTTTCAGTCCCAATGAATGCCTATTGTGGTGCACTTCACAAATACAGGAACTCTTTGAGAACACACAGTCTCCATGAGCTTATATCTAACTTAGCTAATGAATTTGACTGGAGTTAGGGACACATAAATGAGGATTTTTCTTTCCTAATAAAATCTCAGCTGCCCCAAAGGAAAAAAAGTTGTGGCCACATGATACAAACCCATGAATTACAGATCAATCAGCCCTTACCCATGAAAATTTACTCTAGCTTCTATCCAGGGTAATTTATGGAGACAGGTAGTTTTTTTCTTATGACATGATTTTTTTTTCTGCAGTTGCTTCAAGGCTGTTCCCAACAAGCTTTTAATTTAAGTTCCCAGTCCCAGGGCAAAATCATCTATATAGGTATTTCCTGCATAACCTGGTAGTTCTGAAATATCCTATACATAAATATAATATATAAATAATATACTTCTATAACTAGTATATATTATACAATTATTATACACTATATTATATATTGTATTATGAATCCAGATATTATATATTATACACCTATCATTATATGTTGTATTATTATATAATATTATATTATGTATAAATACAAATGTAAATATAAATAAAATAAATAGTATCAGCTATGGAATCTCTGACTAGTACTTATCTAGTGATTATTTTTGGGAGACACAACAGAAATAAACCTTGAAAAGAAACTTGAAGGAAAAAAGTGAAATATCTTTTCATCAGTCATAGGAAAAGGACAGTCTAAGGGTATATCCAGAAGTTACACTTAGATCAGCCTAACTAGGTTGAAGTTGATTTATGTGCCAAATTGTATAGTTGTTCACAGAGGTTAGACTGGGCAAAAAACAGCCATTCTGATCTAACTTAATTACCTGAGAGGGTTTACTACGTTAGATGGGGAATAGGTTAGCCCAATCTACCAAATGTGTGTACATGTTCAGAGCATAGCCCTCATGTTGGAAAAGCCCAGCTGGTCACCTCAGCCCTGGGACTATACTTTTCCTATCCAACCCCGACCAGGCTATTTTTAGACCCCTGACCGCCTCACCTAGACAGACAATCCCCCAGACAACCCCCTCCCTCCTCTCACCCAGGGAGCCACCAACACCCCCTGATGCCACCAACCCCTGTCCTGGAGCTGCCAACCCTCACCTCCCTGACTGCACCTATCCCTCCCCAACTTTCACATTTTTAGATACGATTCCTGGCATGACTCCCAGTACTGGCAAATGTTTGTACAAGCAGGACCTGATCTACAATCATGTAGTTTAAAGTAAGCTGCATGATCACAGATCAGGTGCCTGGAACATCTACATCTATCCTAAATGTGTTATATTTCACTAACCAGATGGTATTGGAACCGTTGGTACTAGGTATATTCCTTCCATGTTTATTTCATGATCAATAACTGAGTTGTCACAAAATAGGATTTTTCACAACAAAGGATTAATTTCAGTGATTTTTGTTAACCATAAACTGAAAAAAAAGTTTTGAAAATGATAAATTTTAGCCCCAACTAAGAGATGTGCCAAACACCAAGTGGATTGCACCTAGAGTTTCACTATTGCTTCTGATGCTACATGAAAAATAGGGTGTATTCCCTCATGCATAGGGATGGGCACCAGCAGCACAGTACCCTAACAGAGACAAACAGACAGGAAAACAGCTTTAAACCATGACTGACTATGATACTTGCTTTTACTTTATTCATGTTCACTCAGTTATTTGCTTGGCCCATATAGGAGTAATATCCCTTCATGATTTTTTCAGTGAGATTTACTGACATGAGAAGCAGCACATAGTCACACAGGCCAATTACATTATTGTGGATCCACCCTCCCCACCTCACCCCCAATTAACACTGTCTAGTTAGCAATTAAAATGAATATTGCAAATACAAACAGACCTAGAGCTCCCAGACATTTAATAATACAATGAATCACTGGGTTGTGTGTAGCCATTTCAACATATGTGTTTACATAACAGCAGTATTAAAACTCTCTGATGTGGAAGCTGTCCATAGACATGTTCCTAATTAGGTGGAAAGCAGAGAGAAAGGACAGCTGGATAAATTCTCCTGCTGCCTGTATTTATCTCAATGACAGAAAGATCACAGACCCAATAAATAAATAAGCCATACATTTGATGTGAACTGGTTAAAACCAGAAATGTCTCTCTTGTAAAATAAAATCCATGGTTCCTTAATTTTGGTTTATATCAAATAAAGTTGGAAAAAGGAAGAAAAATCTGAAGGGTTCAAGCTGCCAGCTTCCAGCCCTACCCCAGTGCCCACTGCTATCCACCCCAATATCATGCACCAGCACCCACCATCTAAAATTTACCAGGTTCCTCCAATGGTACCTAATCTAGAGAAATCCAGTCCTAGAGAAATGGGAAAGGTCTGGCTATGCCTACAGACCACCAGTATCAACAAACACTGTGCCCAGATGTGGAATAAGTTCCAAGAGCTGCAGTGAATGGCATTATTTTGCAAGTGGCCACCACTCAAGAAGTAACCTGACAGCAAATGGGGTATGTATTAGTTTTCATTTCAACTCTGGTATACAAGCCAAAGTGCACTGAGAAACATTAGTTGCAGCACTATAAGAAAAGACATAGGTATTTGAAGGTAAGTAAGTAGAAGCAAGGACTAATTGATGTGAGATTATCCACACTAACTGTGTAATTGTGTATGTAATCTGATTATATGGACAAATACCACTCTGGAAAAGAAAGAATGCATAATACTGCCTTGAAAAAGAACACATGAAAAAAACTTGAAAAAGATTTTAAACGTGTCAAGTCCTCAGCCTCCTAAAGAGGGCATACTTTTTGAAATGGCATGGGAGGAAAAGCTGGAAGGCCTCTCTTAGGAGAAAGGGACAGAGCACAAAATAGTGCTGAAAGTCCAGCTCTTGCACAATTAATTTTCCTAAAAGTTCCCTTCACCTTAAGTCAGAACCTAAATGAGGAACAGGATATACTTGCAGCTCTAGGAAGTAGAACCAACAAAATCATACCTTTCTTGGTCATTAACAACAACAACAACAAAGACAGAATTTTTTCAACTACACAGAGATCCAGGCAGAGATAACTGATAACAAATTTTTCGATGCTTCATGCATCTACAGGATTCTGGCATATGGCCTTATTAAAACAAAGCATGCATTTCAATAGTTCCTTTGAGGGACACTGTTTCTACAGATTACTGTTTGGGTTGTGTTCAGTACCTGAGATGTTTTCCAGGAAAAAAAAACGAGCTTTAATAGCAAAGAGATTCCTACAATTTACCTAAATGATGCTATAATCATAGAATCATAGAAAATTGGGGATGGAAGGGACCTCAGGAAGTCATCTAGTCCAACCCCCTGCTCAAAGCAGGACCAGCCCCAACTACATCATCCCAGCCAAGGCTTTGTCTAGCCAGGTCGTAAAAACCTCCACAGATGGAGATTCAGAAACCTCTGGGTAACCTGTCCCAGTGTTTTACTACCTTCCTAGTGAAAAAAGTCTTCCTAATATCTAACCTAAACTTCTTTTGCTGCAACTTAAGACCATTGCTCCTTGTTCTGTCATTGGCCACCACTGAGAAAAGTCTAGCTCCATGTTCTTTCGAACCTCCCTTCACATAGTTGAAGGCTGCTATTAAATCCCATCTCAGTCTTCTCTTTGCTAGACTAAATAAGCCTAGTTCCCTCAGCCTGTCCTCATAAGTCATGTGACCCAGGCCCCAAACCATTTTTGTTGCCTTCTGCTGGACTCTCTCCAATTTGTCCGCATCCTTTCTGTAGTAGGGGCCCCAAAACTGAACACAGTACTCCAGATGTGACCTCACCGGATAAATGAATAGAGGAGAATAATCACTTCATCTGCCCTTCCGGCAACACTCCTACCAATGCATCCCAGTATGCCATTAACCTTCTTGGCAACAAGGGCACACTGCTGGCTCATATTCAGCTTATTTTCCACTGTAACCCCCAGGTCCTTTTCTGCAGAGTTGCTGCCCAGCCAGTCAGCCCCCAGCCTGTACTGGTGCATAGGATTGTTCCATCCTATGGGCAGGACTTTGCACTTGTCCTTGTTGAACCTCATAAGATTCCTTTTGGTCCAATTCTACAATTTGTCTATGTCACGCTGAATCTTTGCCCTAGCCTCCAGCATATCTTCGACTCCCCCGCAGCTTGGTGTCATCTGCAAACTTGCTGAAGGTGCACTCTATGTCATCCTACAGGTTGTTGATGAAGACATTGAACAAGACTGGCTCAAGGTATAGAGCTAGAAGATGAAGCCACCATTAAGGTACTGAGATTCCTTAGAAGAGACAACAAAGATAGAATATTCCTTGGAATTATGAACTATACAGGGAAATATGTTCCCAGTGCCAGAAGCAGCAGCCTGAGAATGCACTTCACAATGATGTCCAATGACTCATGGAGGAGAATATTAATGCAGATGTTAAAAAAAACCTCCCAAACATGCTTTGTTGGAAGAAGCAGCCCCTTACTGTGACCTGGCTCTGCAGTGTCTGCATAGATTGGGTGCTTCAGTTGGGCTTTTTGGCACTTTAATTTAAAGCTTATTCAATCAGCTATTAGATAAAAATGCCAAAAAAAGCCCAGCTAAACCACCCAATCTATATAGACATCAGGCAACCCAGGTCCAACTAACATGCTGCCTCTTCTGGGCATGGAGTGGGCTCAGCACAGGAGCATCCAGAGTTTAAAGTAAAGCACCTTTCTTTTGTTTTTAATGTCTACAAGCAGCTAAAGGTTTTAAGAAAGTGAAGTAATAAATATGAGACCCCAGCTATGAAAAGCTGTGACAGTGGTCATGTTAACACTGCAGCAGCAGCAGCACGCCCAGTCATGCTGAACCCAAGCACCCATTCTCTCACACTCACTTCCAACACAGAATTATGCTAGTGAAGATGCTCCAGGGTGTCTGTCTGTTGCCACTCTTGAGACCCTGATCTCCAGCATGCTTAAGGGTGGCTGCTGGGGAGAACTGCTCCCTCACCCCCTTCTCTCCCCAATGTTTTCAATGGATTATTCTTGGGATTGGAGCATACATGTGGGAGAGGGAGGGCTGGGCATGTTCAGGAATGGCCTGCCTAGAGCACACTGCAACTAGGGTGTAAATACACCCGGAGGCATGCCTACACATGTGATTAATGAGCATTTTATCCATGTACAGCATGTGGAGCCCGGTTAAGCAGCCTGGGCTGGCAGGGGACCTGGGGTATAGCCCAACAGCCCAGAGCTGCTCTGACCGGGCTCCACATTCTGTAGAGGGGCTGACTGAGGCACAAGGGTGCTTCAGCGTGGGGGCTGCCTGCTGGCTAGTCCTGCACAGAAGCACCCCAGCCAGCCAGGCCGCAGCTACGTGTGCTGCTGTAAACAAAAAAACTCTACAGCAGAGTAGTATATGTATCATATACTACTATATATTGTTTCATGTGTCCTAATAGGGTGCATGTGTAGACATCGGGACATTTACTGCACAGCTAGTCAACTGCACAGTAAATATCTCATGCAGACATGCCCAGAAAGTGTTAAGCAGTATGCAGATACCTTTTAGGTTCTTACAACAGCATGGGCAAAACGAGACCAGCAGCTTGTGCATTATGGGGACTTGAAAAAAGAGTGTCAAGTTGTTCAACAGTGAAAAGAAAAAACAGGCACGTCCCTTTGGTCTTTGGTAGGAGTTTTCATGAATAATATAAGAGTAAGAACTTCAGGATTTGTATTTACATCCTACATAATTGTTTCACCATTACTATAAGGTAATCCCTTTTGTAGTGGAGTGAGGCAGTTTTAAGCAGTCCAATAGGACAGCAGTCTTGAGCAAAGTTTAGAATAGAAAAATACAATGCCCATTTGAAACTGCATGGAATAGGAAAGTAATGTAGAAAAAAGTTCTGCAGAGCTAAGTTATAAGATTTAGGCTATTTTTTATATCTTTCTAATATTATTTTAATAACTGCTCTCTATTGAAATAAATTTTGGTCACTTTAAATCTGGTCTGCTGATAATTGTCAGATTCAAGAAACTTTGGAATCATAATGGAAAATTGTCCAATGATATTGGAGCTTTTTACATGCAACATCTATTTATGAAGAAAATTCAATCATTCGATTTAAAAGTTAGGTTTAACTATAATAAAAATGAATAATTAAAAGCATAGTTGGAAATCAGCCTCTTAAGAAGCCCATACTGTCACCTGCAAAAGTAACTTAGGCAGTGTTCTGTCCCCCTCAGGCTTTACTAAGCAGAGCTATTGCTCCTGTTGGGAAACTGGACTAGACTATTGCTAGAGGGTGCTTGCACACATGATGAAAATTGCCCATTTTTACAGTTTAATTGTGTCACACTGTACACATTCAGGGGTTTTTATGATTTAAATGAGTTTGCTATGTTACAAATTAAACCACATCCACATGTAGTTTAGTTTGCAATGTAGTTATTTATAAAATTGCAGCCTTTGACAGCCCGAACCCCCGGCATGGGAGGTGGGCCGAGCGTCCTAATCCTTTTTTGTTTTTTTTTGACGGAGCCTGCCCACATCTCCTGCACCTGGTGGGGTGAACGACCAGTGGGATGAATGGCCCCTGAGCTGTTGGGGGGACCCCAATCCTTCCTTCTGCAGCAGTGCCCACTAAGGCTGCCTGGGTGGGCTGCTGGGGACTAGGTGCTGCCCCAGCTCAGGCTCAAGGAACATTTGGATTGGGCTGAGTGCTGCCTGAGAGCTAGGGCAGCACCTGCCTGCTAGCTGCCTACACAGGTGGCCCCAATGGGCACCACCACTGTGGCAGGAAGGTCTGGAGCCCCCCACAGCTCAGGGCCCAGCAGCAGCTTGGCCCCCAGGTGTGGAAAAGATGGGCAGGCTCTGCAAAAAAAAAAGGGTAAGGCCCCTCGCCACTTTTCTTTTTTCCACAGCAGAGCCTGCACGTGTGAGCTGCATGCAGGCCACACAGCCCCTGAGCTTCAGGGTGGTCTGGTCCTTCCCTCCACAGTGGTGGTGCCCCCGGGGCTGCACAGATGGGATGCTAGCTGCATGCGTGCTGCCTCAACTCACAGGCAGCCCCTGCCAGATCCAACTCTTCCCCAAGCCCACGAGGGCAGCAGCACCCGGCAGGCTTCCAGCACCCAGGCTCAGGGAAGAGTTAGATCCAGTGAATCCTGCCTGCAAACTGGGACAGCACCTGTACAGCTAGCACCCCACCCAGGGGGTGCTGCCGCTGTGGAGGGAAAGACCAGGTCCCCCCTGCAGCTCAGGGGCTGCACGGCCTGGCGGCTGCTCATGCAAATATACTCTATGTTTAAAAAAAAAAGCGGCGAGGGGCCTGATCCTTTTTTTTCCCCCATGGAGCTTGCCCACCTCTCCCATGGCCAGAGGACGAGCTGTTGGTGGTCCCTGAGCTTCAGGGGGCCCTGGGCGCACTGCCACTGCAGAGGGAAGGACCAGAGCCCTCACAGCTCAGGGTCTGCTCAGCCCACCAGCAACTCATCCCCCGGCTGTGGGAGAGGCAGGCAGGCTCCCCAGGGAAAAAGAAAAAAAAATAATCAGGCCCCTCACCATAATGATGATGGAAGCTCATAAATTGAAATGGTGGGTTTTTAATTGTTGTAATTAAAAACCCACCATGTCAATTTAGGGGACTAAACTCCCATCATGTGTACAAGTGGCCAGAAAGTGCAATACACTTTCCTTAACCATTGTGGCCCTGGACAGAGACTTGTCAGTTACAGACTTTGGGCATCGTGGGTGAGTACACACATACTAACTTTCTGACAGTTAAGTCAACTTAACTTTTTTAAGTCGACTTAACTGTCAGAGCGTACACATGTATGTGGAGAAGAGTTGACTTAAATATGGTACAAGATAATACACCTCTGAGGGGTATTATCTTGAGTCACATTAGTTAAGTTGACCTAGCTCACAAGATGACTGCCAACATATCAATATGAATATGTGTATGCTCTACTGTGGCTTAACTTAAGTTGACTTAAAGTCACCTTATTTTAGGTCTATTTAGTACATATGTATGCACCCCATGACTACTAGAATGACTTCAGACTGAAATCACTTTCATTAATGGAAGCTGACAAAAAAATCATGACCCTACATGCCCTCCCCGCTGGTCAGCATCACTGCAGAGGTGGAAAGGACTCTGGGTCAATGTAATCAAAATCTACTGAAAGTCAGTGAGATTTGGGGCAGTCTATTAAGCTCTTTTGAAATTCTCACTGAAAACTATTAAATTTATTGCATGGTAGAGTCCTTTGCACTTCTGCAATTCCTTTCCCACTGCATGCTAAATCAATTGGAATTAACCACCTATATTCCTTTGAGGATCCAGATCTAACTCTTGAAGGGATCTTTGAAAATACCACCCACAATCTTTTAAAATGACCTTTCTGATCCTTTGAAAAAAATCTCTCTATTCTCCAATACTTCAACTTCTCCTGATCCTCCTCCATATACATGCCACAGTCAAGGAAAGCAAAACTTCCCCAGACCCAATACAAAGCAGAAGAGCTGTTTGCTAGAACATTTAAAGGAAATCTCATTTCCTTTTATACTTTCATCAGAAAAAAGCCATGTGTTCTAGTTCTACTGGCACTATCTCTAGGATTCATATCCTGGTGTTTCAGGAACTTATTTTGGAACATGCGGAATGACCTGGATTTTGTACCCTTCCTTTCTGCTAGTCTTTTCATAGAATCTGATGAATGGTATCATCTATGAAAGCTCATGCATCTCTGAGTTAATCTCTCAAGTGCCAGATTTCTCACTGACATGGCTACCTACCTTTCTCTGGATTTTCATGTTCTCAGTCAAAATGTAGCACATGTAGCCTGTCCATTGCTTATCTGCCATTGCACCCACTCTTCTATTGCCACTTCCTAGGAACATTAGGACCTACCAGGCCCACTAGAAAAGCAGGAGTATTCTGCCTAGATATACCTGGAACATACACCAACAGCTATTGCAAAATCTATAAAGACTACTAAGAAAGTTCATTAGAATAATTCAAACCCATCCAGCAATTATTTTCATTTGCAGAAGGGCAGCAAACTTGCCCAATCCTTTTATTTTTTCAAACTCAGTTTAGCCAAAGGAGAAACAGCTCATTATTCTCTTGTGAGAAACTGCAAAAGCCCATACTCACCACATACCAAAGAAAAAATAGATTCTGTATTAATTAATTGTAAAGAAACAGCTTGAATTGAACTCTACCTAAGCAAAATCATTATTTCAAATGCTACTGTTTAGTGAACTCACTCACATGAAGCAATTTATATCACTTGCCTATCTGTAACTGAAATGTTTTACCTATACAACTGCCATGTGATTCCCATTAATCATAGAATTAAATATTCATGTATGTGTGTATTCCATTACAAACAGGGCTGCAGCATGTACAGATAGATTCAGCTAATTAATAGGTGGCATGTAAATAATTCAGCAATAAAACACAATTGTCTGGGCATATCAAGGGGATTAATGAAGACCATGGGTGTATTTGCTTCCAGCACAGGCTGGGAGCAACGTCTTAGCACTGTGAATTACCTGTGAAGTTCAAGAATCCTCAGGAAATGCACAGCTAAACTCTTATCTGGTGATATAAAATAAGGATTACTGACACAAACAGATGGTTCCTGAAAACCAATCCGAACAATGCCACTGCATTAGTAGCTATGAAGTGGAAATGAAGAATGCAATAACATTAAAATGCCTAAAAAAGAAAAGGTGTTTGAAGTTCTCACTGCAATTCTAGTTGTTTTACCTTGAAGGGGCTTGGAATAGCATAAAGACCCTCTAAAAGCCCTTCTCTAGCCTTGGAAGGCACAGACAGAAGTACAGCTTCTGGGTCTAACTCATGGTGCTTCACAGAAAGTGCCATGAGTTAGACCGACCCTCCTGACCCAACAGAAGTTACCTGTTGGTCGGGATAGTGAGAGATCAAGATCCAATTTGGAGCTCATCCATGGAGAGAGGCTGCCTCTCTGCAGCTTCTTCCCCTAGTTTCACCCCCACTGTCCCAGCTCCCATCCTTACTCAGGATGGAAGGGGGAGAAGGCAGGGAAGGGAGGTCTGTTTTGGGGTTTCCCAAGCCACACTGGAGTGAAGGGTGGGTGAATTGGAGCACACCACCTTGTGGGGGAGCTCTAATCCACCCACCCCACCCTACATCACTGGCTGGGAAACCCCCTGACTAAGATACCTCTTCTCCCTTGTCCCCTTCCCATTCTAAAAACAGTGCTGAGAGCAGTGCTGGGCTGCATCAGCTGAGCCCCGTTCCCAGCAAGCACAGACAGAAATTACTGAGGATGCTCTTAGAATACCTTCATCTTAATCCTCAATTGAATGAGGGTTCAGATTTTCCTGGGATCAGACCCTTTTACAGTGCTATGCAGGCATGCATTTGTGTTTGGTCATGGCTGTAGAGCACTTTCAGGGGCCAGATCAGGCAACAATGGTCACTTTTGGCTGTCCCTGGAGTGATTTGAAGAGGCCTCATGGAGAAAGCTGTACCACTGCCACCCACTTGGAAAGCCTTGGAATTGGCAATGTGCTAAATGGGTGCCATCGTGGTGATACTGGACCTACCTTCAGCACCAGGTACACTGTCTTGCATAAAAAAAAAAAAAGGTCCTGGCTTCTTTACCAATTCTACTAGTGAGCTCAGCAGCAAGATCTACATTGCTGGTAAAAGTAGGCCCAAAGTAGAAAAATTGGTCAGCAACATCCAGACAAGTACCATCTAGACAGCTGGAACTGGTTCCAAAGAGTCTTGATGCATGCTAACAGTCTTCTTCAATCTTATTGCTAGGCCAGAGATTTTACATGAGTCAGAGAACTTGGTAATAAGACGTAGGGCATCAACACTGTGACCTACAAGATCTACATCATTTGCAAACAACAGGTCCTTTATGATGGTCTCCTTCACCTTTGTCTTAGCTCTGAACCTTATAATGTTAAACAGTCTCCATCTGTGTAGTGCTGAGATAAACACCCTCTCAAACATCTCGGAACATGTGTTGAAGCAGCAGTAAGAAGTAAATGTTAAACAATGTGAGAGCCAGTACACAGCCCTGCTTCATTCTGTTGTTGATGCTGAAGGAGTCAGACTCTTGGTTTCATAAATTACAGTTGTCTTCATGTCATCATGTAAGGATTTCACAAAGTTTAGCAGTATAGCTGGACAACCAAGCTTCTGCAGGGCAGTGTGAGGCCCTGATTGACTAACCATGTCAAAGTCTTTTGTTAAATCTATAAAAGCCATGTACAGCAAGATACAGTTCGTCTCTTCACTTTTCCTGCAGTCATCTTACAGAGATCATATCTATCGTGGACTTTCCAAGCAGAAGCCACACTGGCTCTCAGAATAGATTCTTTCAGCTAATGTTTGGAGTCTAGGTGAAAGAACATGGCTTAAAATTCTTCCTGCAGTGTTGAGAAGAGATATACCTCTGTGGTTATTGCAGTCACTTCTGTCTCACTTGTTTTATAGAGCTAAATGAAACAAGTGTCCTTGAAAAATTGCAAAACAGTTTCTTCCTTCCACCAGAGTAGCAATACCTCATGTAATCTTTGCAGCAACCTTTGTTTATACATTTGTAAATTTCAGCAGGTAAACAGTCAGATCTTGGACTTCAATGCATTGTTCAACCAGCAAAGTCATAACCCTCAAACCCAGGCAATTTTTCTAGCATATATTGGCCTACTCCAGAGTCCCTTGAATATATCATTCCATAGTGCTCAATCCACCTCTCCAGTTGCTTCCCCTTATCAGTTATGATATTACCATCCAGGTCTTTCAATGGAGCTGTCTGGTACTTTGTCAGTCCAATGGCCTTTCTAATGCTCTCATACAACTGTCTACTGTCACCTGAGTCAGCTGCCTGTTAGATGTGTTCACAGAGACCCACCCAAAATTCTTGAGCACACCTTCTAGAAGTGTTTGAACAGTTGAGTGAATCAGTTGTAGGAGTAGACTTGTAGGTGATTAGGGCAGTTATTTTTCTCTCAATAAGCAGCAGCAGTACCTCTGAATGGTCTACATACCAGTCAATATTTTTCTTAGTATTCTTCCCAAAATTCTTCATTGCTGCATTGTACATACTTGTTTTCAGGACTCTTCATGCATCTGATGCAGTTTCATTCATTCCAGATAACTTTGCTACTTCTTCACTGAAAAGCCATTTCTTGACAGAATCACTGATTTGGCACAAGTCTATACAAGGTTATCCAGCAGGCTTATTGCAGTGTATCTTAGCTTGAAATTTCATTTTGTAGCAGACAAGTGAGAGGTCTATGTCAGTCTTCACTTTGAAAGGATTGTGTATGCAGGATATCTTTCAAGTGTGTACATCTTGTCAGTACCAAATCCAGCTGATGCCAGTACTTGGACCTCAAGTGTCTCCACAATATTCTTTTGATGTTACCAGCAAAGAAGGTGTTGGTTACTGATAAGCCTTGACTGGCACAGAGCTCAAGAACTCTCTGACCACTGTTGTTCATACATCCAATGCCATGCCTACCCAGAATCCCAGGCCAGATCTCAGCATTGGACCCAAGCCTTGCATTGAAGTCTTCAAGTACAAGAATGGCTTCCTTCCATGGAATCGTCCCAATCAGTTATTCCGGCTGTTAACAGAAGTTGTCCTTCTCCTCATCACTAGCCTGCATAGCTGGAGCATAGACACTGACAAGGCTGATGAATCTCTTCTGTAGTCTAACTCGAAGTGTCATGGTACATATGGATCTGGCAATCGGAGCTTTACACGATGACATAAGTTCATTTCTGATAACAAAACCTACACCATGCTCTGTCCTTGCCCATTCAGGTTTGCCATGCCAGGAAATGGTGCAGTGCTTCTCCTTTATGAAGCCTGTGTCTGAGATCCAAGTTTCTAAAACAGTTGCAATATCAGTTCTGAAATATGCAAGCTCTTTACTCAGCACTCAACTCATTGTCCTCAGATCTGAATCCAGATCAAAGTCAGATCCAGGGGTCAAAGTCCATATATGCCAGCAAGCAATTCTGTTTATAAAATCAGTTGAGCCATGATGTAAGCAGCAAGGCAAGGCTTGTTTGACCCACCTGGTCTAGGGCCACCCTCATGCAAGGGAAACAAACCATCCCTAAACAGGGCTGCTTGGAAACCTTAGTAGCTGCATCAGGGACCTTATGCCTTTCTTAGATCCCTGCAACTGTTTTGCCAAGACCTTCAGCACCTACACCTAGGCAGAGTTATAAAGAAGCAGAGGCTGCCATAGACCTGTTGTCCCCCCTTTAGACTGCTGAGCCAAAATCCAAAGGTCAGAACAAGTCTAGATGTTCAGTAGCACAGAGGTTGTAGCTTTTGCCAAAGAGCAACTTGAATAGAGCTGCTAACTGACTGTCACTTCAACGTGAGTGCCTTTTCTGTCAGGGGAAGGTCTCTTAAAGTTTCTTCAACCAAGAAGTGTCCACAAGGCAGCAGAGGATGCAGTTTAACATCGTGCCTGGGACAAAGACTCCTGTACAAGTGCTCTAACCATTAGTCCCTGCTCAGCTCCTGCCTAACTCAGTACATACCTACAATCCCTCAAGACCTCAGTTTTTGCTTATAGAGTTCCTCAAGGACCTATACATTTGCTTCCATTCCCCAAAGAACCCAAGGTAGCCTATGCCCAGTACTTAAAGCAGTGGTTTTCAACCTTTTTTCATTTGTGAACCCCCAAAAAATTCTGTATGGAGGTGCAGACCCCTTTGAATTGTAAGTATGGGTATTCACATACTTTGGACTGATTATATTAATCTTTTGTGGACCCCTTAGACATAGTCTGCAGACCCTCAGTTTGAAAACCACTGGCTTAGAGCACTCTGCCGGGAGATTTGAGTTTGAATCCCATTAGTCAGACAAGGGGGGAAATAAAACAATGTTTCCAATAGCTTGAGTGTGCTTCCTAATTGCTGAGCTATTAGAAAAAGGGCAGGGGGTTCCTCTGCAGGTTATGTTTTGGAAGAGCCCTCCTTAGTTCTATAAAAAAAAAAGTACTGAGGCATCTAACACTAAGAGAAGAATCAGGGTTTTGAAGGCAAACTAGAGAGAAGATTTAAAATACACTTCTCCTTAACATTTTCTTTTGGCCGAGTTAAGCAGCTCCCTGCTGAGGGTGCTGGCTGTTGTGTAGCCAGAAGCAGCACTGTGGCAGTCAAGTCCTTTTGAAGATTTATTTCTGAGTGTCTCACAGGTAGCTGAACAGTAATGTATCTTCTTTTTTTTTTTTCTTCTCTGCCCACCAGGAGGAACAGTAGCTCCATACATGTATAGGTTGGTTGGTTTTTGAGAGATCTATATTGGTGTGTACAGTAAAAAAGAGCTCACTCAGATTCAGGCGTCACAAAAGATGAGTTTCATATTTTGAGTAGGACTGGAATGGTGTTTAACTGTGATGGTCCAGGAATATGTGAAGGGGAAGAAATTTTTCATGATGTATGTTATTGAATCAACTGTAGAGTTGAGAGAGATGCTGTACAAGTTTTAGGGCACAAATTGCACTTTATACCCCAAAACTTGTCTAACCTCTCTCCCAACTACACAGTTGATCCAGTAAAAATAGCACCATTAAAATTGTTGCCTTTCATATTTAGTCATTGCTAACTTCACTGGATTTCTGAGCAGTCCCTTATTTCTCAATTCTTTGGACATACTATTAAAGTTAAATTCAATTCCCTCAAGCTTTTCTGTTATAAGCCTTACTGCCAAAAATTACATCATTGCAGTATGTGGTGATGTAAATTGTTGTAAACCGACTGATGATGCTCTGCTTTTTGAAGGCAGAACTACTGGACTGGAACACTGGGAAAACTGGTTTCAGAATATTTCCTGATATTTCAAGGGAACATTTTTCTACTGCTGCATAATTAGACAGATTTTGTCTCTACTGATTATATTTATGATCTTTAGCAACCAGTTTAATGCCTTATTATTATATATTCTGAAGGTCAAACTTCAAAGTCTTCCTCCACGTGCCTTTCCCTTTATTTGTTAAGATATGTCTGGTCTCTATGTTATCTGCCAGATTCCTTTATGCAGAAGTTTTATTAAACTTTTATTAAATTTGCATTTTGTTGTGAATTTTTTTCTTTCAAAAGTTGGGGAGACATGAAACACATTCATTTTAATGAAGAGTTTTAAATAGGTCATCATGATACCTGAGGCACTTGAACTGGGTTCTTGGAGCCAGGAAATCAGTGAGGGAGCTGCATCTTCTAACAGAAGTATTTATAAATGCATTTCAATTTAAAAATAAGGCAGCATTTCTTTTTTTGAAAAAGTAACTTACTTGCATGCTACATATAACAGGATCATTCTCACAGATAGGTACACATTTCCACATCTGCCTGTCAGAAAATGCAGTGAAGAAAGGGGTATGTTGAATAATAAAAAAAAAATCTATGGTGAGGCAGGCCTTTCAGAGGCCTCATATATATACATAGATTTGACACAACCACTTTGGGTCCTTCACCAAATACCCAAGAAGCCCATTGTGAAAATAAAATAGACAAGGCTAATCATATGGCAGGACCATTCTAATGGTCAAACACTCCTCCCCCATCTGCAAGAAAAAAACAGAGTTTATTTAATCATATGTTCTTATTTCTAGTTTAACCACAATCAAAAAGCCCAAGGCTAAATTGATTCAGTCTTTGCAAGTTAATCTAAGCTGCAAAGATTAAATTGAGAAAAATTGGACACACATTTACCTTTGATTCAGGAAATACACTACATACCTGCAGTGGCATAGGCCAGAAGCCAGGAGTACTACAGCATGGCTCTCTGGCACTTTCTCTTCCTGCTGGCCCCAAGCTCTATGGGATCTGCAGTCCAGCATCATAGAAGCAGGACTCTGCAGGGTTGCTCATCACTTCCTCTTCCTGCTTCCAGGTGCCTCTGGGATTTGTAGTCCACATTTGCAGCCAGCAGTAACTCTCAGTAAGTTTAACAGGGCAAAGCAGCTCTGTACTCTGGGGAAGGGAGGTTTAACCTCCCCCCACTCCCTGGTCCCAGCCCCCAGCCAGAGTTTGCCTGGGGCAGGGCAGTCCCTGACTCTTCCTTTCCCCCTCCCCACCTCCCCTAAACCTTCCCTGCTAGAGCAGACAGCACAGCCAAACCCAGGGCTGGAAAGCAGGAGGACTCTATTTAACTCAAACCAAGAAGGGGTCTGAGACTGAAGTTTCATAAACCGGTTTGACCCAAATCAGTTAAGTCTGATACTATATTGAACCAGTTCAGCCATTTTGAAACTGGTTTATGTGCACTGAATTTATGTTCTGTTACAGCTTTAAACCAGTTTCTGATGGCTTAAAACAGTTTATGTGTAAATTCTGTCCCTAGCCCCAAAGTGCTTCTAACCATGATGTCTTAGTGCCAGCCAATTAAAGCCAGTCAGCCTTTCCCTTCTTCCTTCCTTCCTACTATTGAAATATCCCTTTTCATAGTATTTCGTCTTTCCTGTTTTTCTTTCTCAGCCCCTGAACTGGGAGGAGGGAGAATTAATTTATATTTAGTTACTGGCTGGCAACTTGTAATATAAAATTTTGCCACTGATAACATACAGCAGCCAAGTGGCATACAGATTAGAATAAACAGACTGCTTAGTTCAATTCCCCAGAGCCCAATGATAAAAGGAAATGTGAGGAGAGGTGCATCTTGACTAGATGGAAGTTAGAAATGTGTTTGCAAGAAGCTCAGGTTACAGCCTTTATAAAAGCCTTTTCTGTGTAGTGGTTAGATCAAGCGTCAGTGGCTGCTGTTCACTGGTGCATGTGGAATTAAAGTTAGTGACAGACTGAGAAAAGGAGAAAGAGCACATGGGACACAGCAAGGAACAAGGGCCCTGTTGACGTTATCACTCATCTTGGAAAGAGCAGGCTGGGAAGGGGGGAGGAAGAGGGGCTGTTTGTCCCAGTTAATGCAATGTGCTGCAACCTCAAAAAAGGCTCTGCTTCTCTTTCAACTTCAGTTCCCAGAACAGCAAGACAAGGAAGAAAAACAAGTGGGGAGAGACCTGAAGGCGGGCAAGACAAATAAAACACAGCAAAGGCAAACTGTTATAAAGCCAGGGAGCAAAACAAGTTGTAAAACATGTTTTTAATGAAAACAGATGGAAATTTTTCTTCTTGAACAGCTATGATCTGTTTCTCCTGAAACAAGTTTAGTAACATATATGTATGTATATGTACACACACACACACATGCACGCACGCATATGTATTATATATATCATGTAAGTTACTATGCATATATATAATATATTTGTATATATGTGTATATATAAATATTATATATATAATACATGTGTGTATATATTATATACATTTAGTATATACCATAAATAACACATATATTTACACAAGTAATTGTTCATATTTTACATTCAGACTCTGATTAGCAAAATACTTCAGCACATACTTAATTTTAAGCACATTCATTATCCCACTGATTGAAGACTAAGGCATTCACATGCTTAGAATGCCTTCTCCCACTGCATGGATCTGTGCTTTGATAAAGCACAGAATATATTCTTGAAGACTCTTGATACAATTTCCTGTTCTAGTCCTGTTTCCACAGATCTAAATGCAAAGCAATGTCATAAATCACTGCAATTTCAAACCAGTTTAAGTTAGATCAGAATTGGCCCATGGGGTGTCTGAGTTCCCTCTGAATCTCTGATACCTCCAGTATGTACATATACTCCAGAAAACTGAACATTTCCCAAATCACTGGGAGGTTATTCTAGGTGTGGTTGAAAAAATTGTAAGTTGTTCTTGTTTAAATCTAAGAAGTGTGCATAGTTCCCCTAAATCATGGGTGCCTTAGGCTTCAAAGCATGTAATTTATAACTCTCTTCTCCCTGCCCATGACAAATATATACCTTACTGAAACCCAGACTATGTGATACATAGCTTACATGGTTTGGTTACAGAATGGCAACCCATATCTAATATTTTCTGTACTATGTTATGCAATTAAAATTAAAAAGTGGGCTAGGAAAGACAGGCTGGAAAATATTCACATCACTGCTATTGTGACTTTTTGGACTCTATTACATTAAGTTTAAAGTTACTTGGAAACCATTCTGCTGTAAGTCATTTTTGTATTAATCTTTTGATTTTAAAAAAAACCCCTCTTTTTATTGATTTTTCAAAATAAATATCTCTTGGCTTGATTTTTTTTTCTCTCCCAAGTCTAAAGATTAAAGTGTTTGGAAAGTCTGGGAAACAAACAAATTTGCTCTAATTGGCCATGTTTAAATTGGTAATATTCATTGCCTATTTTTCTTTTTGAAATGACTTAATTTCTTGCTGTTTAATTAATCAATGATTTATTTCCAGGACCAGTAATCACGATAAGTGCCCGTGGCTTTTCTGAAGATATATGATTTGTTTAGAAAGCATACAGTATACTATTATACTTCTAATATGAACCGAGGTAAGCTGTTTCAGGCATATGAATAGCCAGAGCTTCTGTAACTGCGCTAATTTAAGTAACTGTACACTGTAGCACATTTACATGAATCCCGTAGAAAACAAATGTATATGGGGCAAACTCTGTCCCAGTCACTGGCCAAAGTAAAAGATTGTTGGTAGCTGTTTTCAGTCTGTCAGTGCTCTTCCTTTATAAATCATACATGACAGACTAGCATCACCAGGATCAAGAATGCTGAAAGGTGAGCTTTAAGTCTAGCCCCTGGCTTCAGGCTCTCTGGTGTTTGCCTGGAATGAAGTGTTGCTTCTGTAGTGCTTCACCTCCCCATTCCAGCCCACACTGGTCCAAGATGAAAAGTAACCACATAGCAAACAGCAACATTACAACACTTGGAGCAAAGGCTGCAACATATCAGGGCCCTGAAGAAATGTAAATAAAAAGAGTGCCTTTAGATATTTTCCTGTGGGGTAAGCTTGTACCAAACTGTTTTACAGCCAACAAACAGAAGAACATTCTTATGTCAGTTTAATACTGATGATGTGACAACTTTGAGCACTGACAGATGTGCAGGACCCTGTTCTAACTCATGGCATTTTACATAAAGCGCCATGAGTTAAACCGCACCCCCAAACTCAACAGACATTCACATGTTGTGTTTGAGGGTGGGGGATGACTGAAACTGCCTGCAGGAGCCTGCTTGCAGAAGAGGAGTCACCCCTCTCCTCCAGCCCTTCCCCCTGCGAGCTCCAGTGCTGTCTTCAGGAAGGGAGGGGGAGAGGGAAGGGGGAGCAAGTTGAGGGCTGGGGTTTGCCCAGTCTAAGTTGGATGGGAGGGCTGGGGAGGAGGGATGGGAGGGAAGGGGTGGGCTACATCAGCCCAGGCCCAATTGTAGAACAGATTAACTCTAGGGAACACAAGTTCCCTAAGGTGCTCCGAAGTGAAGCACCTTTATCCAATCCCTCATTTGATAAGGGTTAATTTGCCATGCAATCAGCCACTTAAAAATGCTCTTCAACCTTGAACATGTGTCATAGCATAGCTGTAGAGTGCTCTTAGGAGACTAGTTGCATGACAAATTTAACTTCAGGCTGTGCCCTTAGTGGCCTTGCAATTCGAAGAGGACATTTTTTTTATGCTAGTAGTTTAATTTGCGTATCTGGGAGCTCTCCCAGAAAGGGTTGAGTTATCTCATCCCTTTATAGTAATAGTAATGACTGATAGAGAAGTAATATTAATCTTCAACATTTACATAGTGCTTAAAGTTGTTTGTGCTATACAAATATTAACAGTATTCACAGCATCCCTGTGAGGTAGGTTACCAAATATTGCCTTCCTCTTTTTACATATTAATAAAGCATGTCTGCACATTTAGTTTTGAGTCCAGGGTCTGCCACCTCAAATCTTGGTGAAGTTCTGACTGTAACCTAATAATGCTTTGCCCTAGCGGACTGCAGTGGTAAGATTTTTCCTTTTAGTAAAATTCCTTTTAGGGAAGCCAGACTGGTGCAATGGCACCTAACTTTCAAACAACGAAGGTAAACCCAGACATAGAAAGACAAATGAGGGACACAAACACAGGAAAAATAGAAAGGAAAGACAAAGGTTACAATAATCAATAATAAGACAAGTATTATTTCATAAGATCTCAGGCCTAGAAACTTTTACATATATGCTTGATTTTGTAGGCTGTGGCTTCACTTTGCATATATGATCATAGGATCATAGGAAAGTAGGGCTGAAAGGGACCTTACAAGGTTGTGTAATCCTGTCTCTGCTCAAGGCAGATTCAACTTGACCAAACCATCCCCTGACCAAACCATCCCAGCCAAGAGTCTGTACAACCTGCTCTTGAAAATTTCCATACAGATTCCACAACTTCTCTAGGTAGCCTGTTCTAATGCTTGATGACCCTTATAGTCAGAAGTTCCTCCTGGTTTCCAACTTCACATAAATTTCCTCTGCTGCAGCTTGAGGGCATTTTCCAAGTCCTGTCCCCTATAGTCACAGAGAAAAGCCCATCTCCATCTTCTTTTTAATCACTCTTCAGGTATTTAAAGATTTTTATCAAATCCCCCTTCAGTCCTCTCTGGCTAAAGAACCTTAGATCTTTAGCATTTCCTCATAAGTCTCATTTCCCAGACTCCTAATCATTTTTGTTGCTCTGCAATGAACGCTTTCCAATCTGTCCAAATCTTTTTTGAAGTGTGAGGCCCAAAACTGAACACACTACTCCAGGTTGTGCGGGCCGGGAGCTGTCCGAGGCCCTCAGGGGTTTTTCGCGCGGCGGGCTGTGGCCAGCAGCCCAGACACGCCAGGTCGGGGAAGGCAGGCGGCACGCTAGAATTAGGCATGGAAGCTTAGTGATTGATTAAAGATTATTTTACTTACACCGAAGATGGTCGCGGTGCAGGCAGGAAAACTTGCTTGAGTTGCAGTTACAAAATAAAACAAAACAAAACTCGAACCTGCAGGGCACAAGAGTACGTTGCAGGGGGTTTTCGGCGACGGGAAGATAAACCTGCAGGACTCGAACCCGGACAGAGCTCTGGATACACTCACACAAAGTTTGCTAGGCTCCGTGAAACTTGCGCGCAGGGAAGGGTACGTCGAGGGATCAGGTGGCGATGGGGAGAGGCGAGAGGCTGATCAGACCCCTATAGCCAGCCCTAAGGTACACGCGCTGGGTCCAATAGGCTCCACAGCACACCTAGAGTTCTCCTCAAGATGTTTATGGAGTCCCCCCTTGCAGGGTTCTTCTCTGGAGATCTCCAACTTGGGTGGAAACCGCTTAAGCCTCTTATACAGGTAGCAAGCCAATCGCTAGCCGCCACGTGGAAATAACTTAGAACTGGCCAATAGTGGGACACAAATTTGCATGCGAATGGCGGGAACTCCTTGCACCGTGCATTTCTCTTTTGCAACCTAGAAATGCACCCTGCAAAGAAAGCTACGAGTGGCGGGAAATAATTTAGCAGTGCCGAAGCACACACAAACAAAAATCACACCCTTGGGTTGTGACACAGGTGAGGCCTTGCCAGTGCTGAACAAAGTGGAAGAACCACTTCCCTTAATTTGCAAGTAACAGTCCTCTTAATACAACCCAGGATGCTGCTGGCTTTTTTGCAACAAGAGCCAACATTGTTGGCTCATGTTCAGCTTATGATCTACTGCAGATAGGGACTATCCTTGAGCTGGATAAACAGTGTGGGGATGGCTCCACAGGCCAGACTGCACTCACAGACCCCTGCTCTCCCCGTACTCTCTCTGGCTGATTCTGGACCATGTCACATGTGGCACCCAAACTGGCTGGTCCAGGGCAGATGCCACATGCAGGTTGAGTCTGGAGCAGGTGCCATATGCAGCACAGTCCTAAATCAGCTGGACTGGGTGCTGTAAGCACTGGAACTAGCATGCAGCGGGGTCCAGCTATATCTTTGACATCCCTCGTCTACTCGAACCATAATCTGATTAAGTCCATCCTTTTTCAGGGATGAGTGGGATATAAGCAAAGGACTAGGTGACTAATAGAAGGTCATTTCCAGCCCTAATTTTTACAATTATATCAACAGGGATATTGTCCCGAATTCAGGGCTCCAGCTCCCATGGAACTATTCAAGGTTCATAAAGTACATGCACATGTCTTTGTAGGATCCAGACTTTATATTGACATCTTGATCATTCTAGTAGATTAGGTTATAGAGGTGTCAGGCAAAAAAACATAAAAAGCCTAAGTCCTTTCTTGTAGGCAACACATTGCTATACATTCATTATTGAGCCTATTTTAAAAATATTATCATTTTTTTCCCTAAAAGCTTTTTGCTTTTTTGTTATTTCCCTCTTCAAGCATTCCTCTTCCTATCACTATTACATCAGCTGTGGAAAAGGAGATAATCAGATATAAGGAAAATCAGATATCTGGCTAGGAACATTTTTTTTAAATAGCAATGTTCAAGAAAAAAATTGGCATTTCTATGTAAAAAAAACTGGATTATTCAACCTGTTTTGATGAGATCCTCAGATTTGACAGACAGTCAGCAAGGGGCTTTTTTGACGAAGCAGCTCTTCCCTTCAGTTTGATTAAAAGATAAATCTCAACTCTTCATCTGATGACCATTGTGTCATATACTTGACTAACTTCAAAGGCCTCTTGCCTTAATAGTCTAATTTAAAAAAAACAGAGTAGATTTTGGCTTGTTATATGACACTTTTCAAGTCAAAGGTATCTCAGAGCACATTACAGTGATCTGGAAAGTCATATTACAATGATTTTGTGGTGAAATGAGATTACTCAAATAGCTTTCTCAACAATTAAGGGACATGAAGGCACATTTTTGGGTTTTTTGTTTTGCTTTGTTTTGTGTTTTTAAACTCAGATGGGCAGTCCATTGTCAGGCAAAACCATTTACTAGTAGCAGTGGAAGTTTCCGTAAGGATCGAATAAAGATTTTACTTTAATTTGTCTACCATTTCAAAGAGCATTTTGGAGCAGGTACAGTCATAGTTAAGCAGAGTGAGTCAGGATTTTTCTTATTAAATGGTTTTTCAGTTTGTCAAAATGAAAACCTTCAGAGGGTGCGAAGGATACTAGTTTTGGCTATGCTGGAATTCCTGATTGAAGCCACAGAGAAAACATTTCACCCACTGTAGAACAGTCAGTAACCCACTGAGGAAGCGGGTGGGGGAAACTGAGGTTCAGTTCCCTGTTTGAAACAGACAGAGCAAAGATTTCAACAGCAGTCTCCTGTATAAGAAATAAATGTCCTCATCACAGAGCTCTTGACTTTTCTGCAGTGGGAGAGGCCCAAAGGCAGAGCAGAAAGGTTTTTTTAACTACTTGAAAACTTTCATTAAGCAAGAAAATAATTTCCTACTCAGATCAATAGCAAAGATGAAAAGTAAAGATTATTCATTGCCTTTTACCATGTACTGTACTACAGAACAATCGACAAGATGCTTCATACTGCAATCCTCTGATTAGAGACATGGGGCTTTCCTCTGAGATTTGCTGGTTATGTTCTTTTAAATTGTTGAATAATGCAGAACTCAGTAATTATTTAGAATCATTTTCTTGCTCATTCTTTACATTCTTATTCATTATTTGTATTCTCATTGAATAGGAGCTCTAGTCATGAAGCAGGACTCTTATACTAGGGTCTTTGCAAACACCCAACAGAGTGATGGTAGAGGATTCATTTTCCAAGAGTAAAGCCCCATGACATAACTCACTCTTTGGCAGGCCTCCAAACAAAGCCTGAGTTTGGTTAGCTTTAGGGATTAATAAGATACAATTACTTACGCCAGCCTTTAATTTAACATCCTCAGACCAGTTATCTTTGAGAGACTGTTTTACCATATGTTTTGTTTCAACTGCTGTAAAAGTTGGAAGGTGCCATGGCTGTGGGATTTGCATGAACATATATTATTGTAGCCCAGGTGTACGCAGGTTTGTACTTCCCTCTCCAATTGGCAGGGCAGTGTGCTGTGGAGGGACACAACAGCCCAGTGGCCGCCTCCATCCCCTATAGAGTCAGGTCCAGTCAATCAATTACTTAACTATATACTATATACAGATTTATTATCACAACAAAACCATTAAAGGGTAAGGACATAGATTATATATATATGTACAAATTTACAAAAGAATAAAGCCTATTATATATATATATATATATATACACATACACACATACATATGTATATACATATACATACATACACACACACACACACACCCCAGTTATCATTTAAAATACAGATGAACAATAGAACAAAACCAGACCAAAGGATATTGATTGGACAACCTTATAACTCTATTCACATACAAACTATTACTTCAAATTATTCACATAAACTGTAAAGCACAGTCCACAAATATATCAGCAGTCCTTAGAGTACCTGGGTGCCCCCAGGTCAGGGGCCCCACTCCGAAGGTACCACTACAGGAAAGGAGGTGGGGGGAAAGAAAAAAGGAGAGGAAGACCCCAAAGACTCCTAAGCTCTCCCGCTATCACCCAGGAGTGGCCCACGTGGTGCCCCTTCCCAACCCTCAGGGTGGGAGGCCCTGTGGGGACCCTCTCTCCAGGGTAACTTATTACTATTCCACAGTCCCGGAGGGTTGCCTCTTGTTCTCCAGGTCAAGCTCTGTCCCCACCGGGTTTTCCTG
Organism: Alligator mississippiensis; assembly: GCF_030867095.1. Classification (NCBI taxonomy): domain Eukaryota; kingdom Metazoa; phylum Chordata; order Crocodylia; family Alligatoridae; genus Alligator; species Alligator mississippiensis. The sequence continues at coordinate 40,418,188 of NC_081824.1, forward strand.
CCACCTGACTCTGTTGCTGCCGTCCTGGCTTAGGGCCACAGGCACCGCTGTATGTAGTGGATGCTTCGCCTTGTGCTAGGGGTTGGAGGCCCGGACAACCTTGTGCAGCACTGGGGCTCAGTCTGTTCCCAGACCCTCTTGGCTGCATCATCTGCACTGAGCTGCTTTCCCCTGTCAGCAGCTATAGACCTGAGCCACTTCAAGCAGCTCCCAGGGTCTCTCACCCTCAGTGCAGCACCTCCTGCACCGAGCTCCCAGCCTCATTCTGGGGGTTGAGGACCTGAACCATCCCAGGGGCTCCAAAGATCCTCCTCTGTGCACCGGCTTGTGCAACGTGTCTCTGGCCACACGGCAGAGGTTACAGAGCTGAGCCACCTCACGCAGCTCCCAGGGTCTGAATGCCGTGTGCCGTGCTGTGCACCAAGAGCCTAACTGCTGGAGCTGTCCCCCCCTCCCCGCTGACAGAAGTCTTCAGGGGCTTTTCCTGGGCTACTGCTTTGCCCTGCTGAGCAGCTCTCCTCAGCTCTTCTAAGCCCTGCTCTTCTCTCTTCTCTGTCCCCAGTGCATCTCCCTCATGCTGGGCACACAGCTCCTTTTATACGCTCCAGGGCTCCGCCCCTGAAGTCTCCCTGTGACTCTGTCACTTGAGTCTGTGCCCACTACATGATGGCCACAAGGTCTGCGATCTCCACCTAGGAACAGTTCTAGCCCTGGGAGATGGCATGTGGCACAGAGGATGATGCCAGCATGGCTTCCTTGATGGCCCATCTGTGTGATAGTCTAGATGCTGCCATGCCTGAACAGGTGCCTGCAGCACCCAGTGCAGACACACAGTGCAGGACTGGCAGGCTCCAGTGACACAGTTCCAGGGACCAGTGCTGGGGTCCAGGCAGGCTGTTGCAGCTGGCTTGGGGCCTCTGCCATGTAACGTAGTGGCCAGAGACTGGCTGCAGGTGGCCCAGGGCCCCAGCATACCTGCAGCCTTTTGCGGGCCAGAGGCTGAGGCAAGCAAAGAGCCATGGCCCTGGGGCTGGCCTGCAGGTGGCCCATTGGGGGTGGGGCTAACTGGGAGCAAATCTGCTCCTGGTAAGCATCTACACATGTGTTACTGCACAGTAACTACTCCACAGTTAATTTGCTACCTGCATTTTCAGGTAGCAAATTAACCATGGAATAGACCAAATTACTGTGCACTAAGCATCTGCATGTATAAACGGTTATGCTTACTGCACAATAATTTGGTCTACTGCACAGTAAAGCATCTCATGTAAATGCTCCCTTTGATCACAAAATGTTCAAATTGCAGATCCTAAGGGCCAGAAGGAAGGAGAACACCAGAATAAGGACAGTGAACTTCAGAAAAGCAAACTTTAACAAATTCATGGACCTGGTAGGCAGGATCCCTTTGGAGGCAAGTCTGAGATGGAAAGTAGTCCAGGAGAGCTGGTTGTACTTTAAGGAAGTCTTTTTTTAAGGCCTTAGAAGCAAGCTATCTTGATGAGGTAGAAGAATAGGAAGTTCAATAGGAGTCCACCCTGGCTAGGCAGCAATTTCTTCAAGGAGTTGAAACTCAGAAAGGAATCCAGTAGGAGCATTGGCACACCCCAGTCAAAATCCCCAATACCCAATGCTTCTGAGGAAGCTTTAAAAACATCCTTTCAGGGGTGTATTTGGTAACCATGTCGGTCTGAGACAAAAAGAAATGTAAAACTCTAGAACTCTTGGTTCAGAGATTATACCTTTTATTAGACCAACTAAGAAATAGCAACAAAAATATTTTTTCTGCAAGCTTTCAGGCACACACACCCTTCCTCAGGCTCAGAGAAAATTGAAGATGGTAAAAAGTCCCCATAGGTAGAAAATAAACTTTAAAACACTTAAAAATTAAATTTAAACATGAAATTAAACACCTAAAAATTAAATTAAACACTTAAAATTAAACTTAAGAAGCATTTCTTAAAAACACCCTGACACATGTAGCAGAAAGGGTGGGAAGGGGCACCCAGCAAAGACCACAAGCCTAGGAAATACCCATAGTAGAACATAGGCATTGTTTTGCCTAGATCATCCCTGACCTTTGGATCTCCAACTTCTTTGAACACATCCAGTGATGGAGAGCCCACACCTTTCCTAGGCAGTCTATTCCACTGCTTTTCTATTCCAACAGTGAAGAAGTTTTCCCTGATATCCAACCTAAACCTACTTTGCTGCAACTGAAGTCATTGATCTGCATCCTATTCTCTGGAGCAAAAGAGAAAAGGTGCTTTCCCTCTTTTTCTGGCAGCCCTTCAAGTACTTGCAGACTGCTATCATGTCCCCTCTTAAGCATCTTTTCTGCAAGCTGCTGAGTGCAGTTGGCAGCAGAAATAAGAAATGAAACAAACAGCCTAGAGTAATGTTTAGGGATTACGTAGAAAAGCTAGATGTTTTCGAGTCAGGAGCCTCAGAGGCAAGACCTATGAGGAAAGGCTGAAACATATAGGGCTATTTAGCCTAGAGAAGAAAAACTGAAGGAGGATGTAATAAAAGTCTTCAAATACCTGATTATAGAGAGGATGGAAATGGGCTGTTCTCTGTGGCCATAGAGACGGGGCTAGGAGCAACGGCAAGCTCCATGGGAGATTTAGGATGGAGATTAGGAGGTACTCTCTGTCTATGAGTGGTCAGTCATTGGAACAGGCTACCTAGAGAAGCTGTGGAATCTCCATCCTTGGAAGTTTAGAAAAGCAGGTTGTACAGACATCTGGCTGAGATGGTATAGTCAGGGATGATCCTGCCTCGAGCAGGGGGACTGGACTAGATGACCTTGTGATGTCCCTTCAGCCCTATTTTCCTACAATCCTATTGAGCATGCTCAAAGATAATAATGTGAGCCATCTGGTTGTAAGAAATAGGAATTTAAAATGAGGACAAACACACACTTTCACTCAGATAGAGGTAACACTTTCTTTTTTGATTAGTGGGTTTAACCTGTACAGTTTATAGATTGCTGACAAACTAAGGTATGGTATCACTTCTGTTTTCATAATTAAGAAAACAGATCTTATTGACTGTTAGTACCATTTACTAATATCTCTATTAGTTCAACTTTCCTAGCTAGGAAAGCAGAAATGTTTCCTTTACTTAGTTGACAATTAAGCTAAGTTTTGTATATTATTATATGTTCATTATAATAGTCTTTTGATCATAATTTTTAAAAAAGCAGTTTTATTAATAGCTATTCTCATTTTCAACATTAATTCTCTATGGTTTTTAATGATTCTGTTGAAGGCCATTTGAAAAAGAACAGCTCTTTCCAACTCTGAGATGGGCAACACAGATATAAATATATTTAGAAAGAGAGGCTTTCTCAGTGGAACCAAGGTTCTTTGGGTAAGTACAATATCTTTCATTAGACCAACTCAAATAGTCAGAAAAATTATAGTACATAATTATAATAATAGTAATTGTTATCGTATTATTACCACTGTAGTGTTTCCCTTTGGCCTTTTTACCGCTCTGCTTTCTCCACCCCCCGCCTGCCCCACTTTACCTTTTGTTTTTCTAATTTCTACCTATTTACATTTTCACTGACATCCTGCCACACTTTCAGCTTCTCTCATTTCTTAGTCTCAGACCAGCAGACTCCCTATGCCTGAAGAAGGGTGACTACACCCCAAAGCTTGCCAAGAACTTTTTTCCTACTACTCAGTTGGTCTAATCAAAGACATTACATCTACCCAAAGAACCTGGACTGCCTATTTTCTTAAACCAATACAGCTACAACCAAAAACCCAGGTAAACCCTCTACTTTTTAGCAGCTAGTCTCATTCCCTTCCCCCGCCCTCCTCATCCTTTGACTACAGTTACATTCATTCCCCCTTCCTCCCCCTCCCCACCCTGTCTCTCACTTACCAAACACCTCAATTTACATTTTAACTGACTGGCTTTTTGCATATGTACTGGACTCTGGCTGCTTTACCACTCCATCCAGGAAGAGCAAAGACCATCTGCAGATGCCTCTTCAGCCTGACAAAGGGTGTTTGTGCCCAAACATTGCTAAGAATTTTTCTAACTATTTGAGTTGGTCTTATAAAAGATATCAGATTTACACAAAGAACATTGTCTCCTTATGTCCTTAGACCAACACAGCTACAACCTACACCTCTGAATCAGTGCAGTCAAAAGTCATATAGCCTACCTCCCTGATATTAACCTCTCAGGTACCTCAGGAATAATGGTTGCTATTTGTTACTGATCCTATTAAAAGTTAAATCTTCAAAGCATAGCTGGATGTCTATCCATTACACAGGATGGAATGAAGACATCTGCATTATGTCAAGCCAGAGTGTTAATCTGACTCCACTAAGCACCATGTTTAACTAATCCTCTTTTGTTTGTTTGCACTGTAAAATGAAATATTCTTATGTAAAGTCTATTCATTCTTTATTAGTAAGGATGGGATTTATCAAGTGGTGATCAGAACCTGGCAGACGTGTTAATTCCAGGAGGAGCCTGGCACAATCTCCCAATTCTTGAGGAATTTCCACACGAGAGGTAGCTTCTGTTTTCTTTTACATGACTGCTGGACTGATAGGAAGTGAACAAATAACAGTTTATTATCTATATCACTTAGCTGTTGCACCAGCATAAGAGGGGAATTGTATTTGCTGAAGTCAAACAAACAAGGCAATTAATTTAGTATATTTTCCTGTTTGGAAAAAGCTATTACCTTAACTCTTTCTTCAAATAGAAAGGGCTTTTTAAACAAGATAAGACCACCTAGTCAACAGTTTGTCTTTCCTTTAAAGATTCCAATATGTTTCTGGTGTAATGCCATGGGAAAAGGAACGTTGCATGTCTTTTTTTAGCTCATTTTCCTCTTGGCTAGTTAAGCACCTTAGTTGCTCACCAGTTTCTCATTCTGCTTGTAATGCACACTAACACCAAGAACTGCTACTATCTGACAGGCGTCATAGTTTATTTGTGATATTTGGTGTCTTTCTGAAAGCCCCAGATCCCGGAGGCAAGTGATTATGTAGGAATCTTAACTCAGAAGGGAAATAGAACTTTCATGTATCAGTCTATCTATGTATATGGTAGATGTTTGTACACACACATCCACAAATATACTTAAGTGTTACAGATCTCTTTGTGGAGAAGATCTTGAAAATGAAAATGTTTTATGGAATTAAACATTTCATTTTATTAGCAGGGATTCAGCTCTTCACATTCTATTTTTATTTTTTGGAAAAAAATGGTGACAATTTAATTTTTTTCTCTACATTTTTTACTATTTATTTCAACTTTTAATAACTTCATTTAAAACCTATGCATAATTTCTGATTGGTCTGTTTTATTTTAAAGGCATCTTTGCTATGTTTTTACCTCTTCCAGGTTTCTTTTTAACCCTACTTTTGACTTGTTATGATTTAGTCTCTCTTTGTTCCACTTTAAAACCTTTGCTGCTTCCTTGTGTGGCTATCTCCTAGATTACATGGAAGTATGGTACTTTTGACAAAAAGAGTGGTAGAAAATGATTTATGATGATCTAATTATGTTTGAAATGGCATATACACAGCTAGCTGATGAAAAGAGAGCTCTTAGGAAAGAGCAATGTTTAGGTCAAACTGACATTAGTTATCCTGCAGGTGGGAAACATCCCCTGCAAAAATTGGATTCTATTGGCATTAGAGAACACACAATACAAACTGAGGTCAGGGGTGATGCATAGTGGGTATACGTGGGTGCACGTGCACCCCCTGAGCATAGCAGTGCACTCCCTACAAAAAGGCACCGCCGACATTGTCAATGGCGCCTGTGGGTGGTTGCCACTTGCCACCCCACTGCCGATACCACCGACACCACTAGAGGTGTTTCTCTGGGCAGTCCATGATCGCCGCTGGCCACTGGCCACCACCGATGCTGCCAACTGTCTGTGGGTGGTCACTGACTCCTGGTCGCCGCTTGCCCCCGCGCTGCCGTCGACAGCACCAGCAGTGTCTGCAGGATCTCCCCGCTTATAGCCACTGCGCTTCCACCGCCACCACCACCGCCATGCTCCTGCCACCGCTGTGCCCCACCACCCAGCCACCAGGGTCACGTGTCATTCATGACTAAAGTGGAGAAAAAATTGTTGTTTTTTGTCAACAGAGAAGCAGAATTACATATTCCAGTAGTCCCAGCATTACATAGATGTCTTTTAGTATTAATTAAGAGTGCTTCTGGGATCTCATTTTATTTTTGAAATTATGTTAAACATGAGTCCAAGGCTCCAAATGAGGTGTCTTACAAAAAAGTGAATCAAGGCTTGAAAAACCAAATAAAGAGTCAATTCCTCAGCTTGTGTAAATTGGTATGACTCCATTGTCTTTAGGTATATGATCTGGCTAGACGTCAAACAAGTCTAAACCCGTATAATTAATCTGAACCAAGTGATCTGGCACTTGAACAAGCCATTTTGATTTTAATCATTGCTTATTTAATTTGAGCATTTATCAGCCAAATCATCTTCAATATGGCTGTTTTTACTGTATCCTGCCAATGCCTGAAGCATTCTTTCTAACTAGTCTAACTTGCCACTAACTAGCTTCCAGGGTTTGAAAGAAAGGAAAAATACAAAAACAAAAGTTGGTGCAGACATTGGAGTATTTCATTCTTCAACAGATTCTATTTTTTATGCATGTATTTTCCTATACATCAATTTTTCCAGTTGCATGGGGTAAGCAACTGCTTCTATGTAAAACATTCTTTACTAATATCTAATACCTAAACAATAATATCTATGGTCACGTAAGCTATCTACATGTTACCCTGCATTATGACATAACTTTTCCTTTGCATTATATTTTCCCTGTAACTGGAGTCCTCCCCTTTCTAGTCTCCCTGCACATTTAAACCTGTTTTTTTTTTCCTTTCTTTTCTTCCAGCTCTTTAATATGGCACTTTTCACACATGTTTTAACACCTCCCAGCAGCAGCTGTCATCACAATTTAACAGATCTATTATGAGACTTCAATTTACAATGGCTTAACTGGCTTCTTTTGACTCGCTCTATAACCTTAGGACCCCTTCTCATTGTTAAGTGCCTGGAAAATATAGAAAAGGAGACTGACATCTTTTTTTCAGTGTTACAATACTTTGTGGTAACATTACAGGTTATTCATGTTTAACAAGGTTGTATAACGTACTGGATAGTGTATTCACCCTCCATACTTGATACCTTAGGGAAAAAATACCCCCCGGGTGTTATCCATTGCATGAGGTATGCTTAGAAGAACAGATAAAACTGATATACGCATTCTGTCACAGCACAGCCCTTGGGGTTTCATTTCCTCATGACTGTGTTTATGATGAGGCTCATCAAGAGGTGAGGTCATATCTTGAGACTTAAAATATTATAAATGAAGAAAAATATGCAACGATTAGAGGTGGACTTTTTTACACCCTTTCAAGACCACTTTTAGATTTCCCATCTGATAGATCTGCATATAAACATCATTATGTCAGTCCCATGACCTACCGTCATGGAGCGTATCAAGCAAGGAGCTCTTTAGCACACCTTCAGATCATGCTCTAATGTAAAGATGTGTGTGCTTCTTGTTCCCTTGCTCTTCCTTGTTCTCTTGGCATCTCAGTCTGCTGTGAGTTTATTTGAATATTCAAATGATTTCAGATTCACACTTGTGGCCATGTTTTATCGTACAGTAAGGATGGAACTGGTGCTGTGAATTTAACACTTTCATGGATTTCATAGACATTAGGGCTGCAAGGGACCTCGAAGATCATCAAGTCCAACCCCCTGCCCCAGGGGCAGGAAGTCAGCTAGGGCCAAAGGATCCCTGCAAGATAAGCATCCAAGTGTTTCTTGAATGAGTCCACAGTAGGTGCCTGCACCACTTCTGGAAGGAATCTAATTCCAGATCTTGGGGGCTCAGACTGTAAAGAAATGTTTTCTTATGTTCAGCCTAAAGCAGTTTTGTAGGAGTTTATGACCATTGGTCCTTGTTTTTCCATGGGGCACTCTGGTGAACAGACATTCTCCCAGATCCTGATGCACACTCCTTATGTACTTATAAGCAGCCACCAGGTCCCCCCTGAGCCTGTGCTTTTCCAGACTGAACAGTCCCATGGCTCTCAGCCTCTCTTCATAAGGCCTGTTCTCTTGTCCTCAGATCATGTGCATAGCTCTCCTCTGGACTCTCTCAAGCTTCTTGACATCCTTCTTGAATTGCGGAGCCCAGAATTAGATGCAGTATCCAGCTGCAGCTTCACCAAGGCTGAGTACAGTGGGAGGATGACATCCTGAGGTTTACTTGAGAAGCACCTATGGATGCAAGCCAGAGTTTTGTTTGCTTTACCAGCTGCGACATCACATTGGTGTCTCATGTTCATTTTGTGGTCAGTCATGACACCCAAGTCTCTTTCAGCAGTGGTGCTAGCAAGCATAGCACTGCCTAGTCTATAAGTATGCTGCAGGTTTTTTTCCCCCGAGGTGTAATACCTTGCATTTATCGGTGTTGAACATCATCAGGTTTGTATCTGCCCACTTACTAAGTTTATCCAAGTCACCCTGGATGACTAGCCTGTCCTCAAGTGTGGACGCTATGCCCCAAAGTTTAGTGTCATCAGTGAACTTAGCCAGTGCACTTCTGACATCAATTTCCACATCGTTGATAAAGATGTTAAAGAGAACCGATCCAAGGATAGAGCCTTGGGAGACACTACTGGTCACGGCACGCCATAATGATTCACTACCATCGATCACTACTCTCTGGGTTCGATCTTGGATCCAGTTTCCCAGCCATCAGACTGTGGTGTAGCCGAGGCCACAGTTGGCCAATTTTTTCATGAGGAGGTCATGGGACACCAGATCAAAGGCTTTTTTAAAGTCCAGATATATGATGTCAATCTCTTCTCCCTTGACCAGGTGATACGTCACCTGGTCACAGAAGGAGATGAGATTGGTCAGGCAAGACCTACCGAAACAAACCCATGCTGGCTATCCCTCGGGATACTTTTGTCATGGTCACTGCCTTAAGCTGAAGTCACTTTTCTCAGAGATGCAGTTCTGTTCTTATGGTTTACCCAATCAAGCTGATATATTATATTCTGATACAGATAGGTCCAGAGGAGGATAATATATTGACTCAGCTGCCAGAGCTTAGTGGAATATTATGGAAGCCTCATTCACAACTATGTTGACTTGTACCTACCTGCCTGACTTGCAACCCACTTAGCAAAACAAATTTGTTTTATTTGGGTTTTACACACAGTTCCAAAACAGACTGTTTAAATACACATAGATGGCCACTATCAGCAGAACTACACTGTCATATGTTGTCAACAGTTTCATAGCCAACTTCAGAATATAAGATGGAACCTTATTTTAAACAAATTCAGCAAACTCTATTTGAATTCAGTGTAATCATTTGGGATAATATACTATTAAGAAAGTGCACAGAACAGACTTGGTTGCATTATTTAAAGAAATGTATAACGAAAAAATGTATATAATACCTTTCATTCTAATGGATCTCAATGTGCTCTATTACTTTTTCTGATTGTACAAACTCTACTGTATACAAATTACATTGGTGAAAGCTAGATCCTTTCAGGGTGAAATAGTGAGTTCCTTTCTGATCTATTTAACAAAACATCTACAACAAGTTCCTCTTCCTACTGTTTCATGATTTCAGCACCAACTGCTTTACTGTGTTCGGAAAAAAACATGTAAGAAAGGAACCAAAAAATAATAAAGCCAATCTAAAGGGAGAAATGAGGGATGCAAGCCTAAAAATGTTTCTCTAATAGATATTAGAATAGATATATATTGGTAACTATATTAGAGATGTTTCACACTAGGGCCAAATCTTAAGTTGTTTAGAAATTCTTTTCTTCAATGAGACCAGGATTTCACATATTTTTGGTAAAATATTGTATATTGTATCTAATTCCTCACAAGTTAAAAATAAAAGCTTCATAGAAATTCTATGTTATATAAAGATTTATAAGAGAACCAAAGTCACTGGATTTTAGACTGTTCATTTTAGCATCTCACCACTTCAGGCTTTTAGTTGTGTATTGAAAATTGCAGAGATATCCTGTGGTGTGGTGTTCAGTAATTACTTTTAACATTTAACAATTTTCATCAGTAAATCACCCACAGAGCATTCGGTTTCTACTTTCACTCCTGAAAGGAAATAGGTTTTATGACTCCAGGTATTATAAATGAAAAATTACTAGAGATTAACATTTAATATGTTCTTTTACTCAGAGAAGTGGATATTCTGAGTACCTCAAAAAGAAAATCTAAAGGAAATGGGCAGTGGGAAAGGAAGGGATCCACAAAGGCACATAGCAACATCAACAATAGGCCCTTCACATATTGCTGTAATCACAGACTCACAGAAAAGCAGGGCTAGTGCGGACCTTCAGAGGTTATTTTACCTGACTCCCTGGTTGAGGCAGCATCATCCCTATTCACGCTATGCCATACAAGTCTTTGTCTAACCTATTCCTAAAAACTACACAATCAACCCTGTTGCACAACTATAAAGCATATGGCCCCAAAACACTAAAACAGGGGGGTCAAATTCATCTGGCCCCATGGGATGGATGAGTGGCTGGTCTACAGATTAGACCGATAGATCCCTCTTCCCCTCCCTGCTCCTCCTTCCCTTTCCCCTTCCCACAGCATACCTGCTTGCATAGATGCTCCAGCTGGTCTGAGACCCACACTGTGTTCATCACAAATCCCAGAGTGTCCAGAACAGGTGCCACATGCAGCACAACCTGGCCAGAGCAGCAGCCACGCTGTATGCAGTGGCCCCTCTAGCTGGACTGCAACATCTGTGACTCTCACCCTGGCTCCAGAACTGGACCACATGTGGTGCCTGTTCCAGCCAGTCCAGGACCTGTGCTGCATGTGGCCTTTGCAACCACAGTATGCAGCACAGGTCCTGGACCACATGGAGTAGGTGCCGCATATAGTGCGTGCCCCAGAGCAGGCATCACATGCAGTACATTCCAGCATGGCCACCACTTCTGTTAGACTGTGCTTGATGTAGCACCTATTCTAGCTGCATTGGGATCTCTGCTACATGAAGAGAGGTCTCAGACCCACTGGAGCAACTGCTGGATTAGGTATGTTGGAAGAAGGGAAAGAGGAGTGGATCCATGGGCCAACTTCAACCCACAGATTGCCCAATGAGAAGGGCATGCGTTGTGCACTGTGTGGGTCTGATCAGACCCAGGGTCAGCACCAGAGGCTGGATGGCAGGGTTCCATGGGCTGGATCTGGCCCATGGTTTGACAGCCCTGCTCTAAAAGAACGCTAATCTGCTTTAAACGTAAAGCGGGTGAACAACAGTGATGCTGCTTCAGAAGTCTGGTGAATTGAACAATAGAGAGCATGTGGCTTCATACTGTGTAGAATTCAGGTTTTATGCTCAGCCTTAACATACTGGCAGATAAATCAAATATATTTTTACCTGAGGTCACCTATTCTGCTTGGATATCCACAAATTCTCCCTGTAAAAAATCATATCTATTTAAGATCCAAACAAAAACATATGTTCTTCCAAGGATTTTCCTTTTCTGAAGAACATGGATCGGTAGTCACCTGGGGGATAGTGATCACCAAATAATATAATTCACCATAAGACGTCGAGTGGGAAAGGTAACTAGTAGTATGAAAGTGCTAGACTTTAGGAAAGCTGATTTCAATGAACTCAGGGGTTTAGTCAAGGACGCACTGCAGAGTAAGAGTTTTAAAGATTTGGGAGCCCAGGAAGGGTAGCTGTGCCTTAAGGAAATGATCATTTGGGCACAGAGGGAGACGATCCCGATGCAGGGAAAAAGGGGGAAAGGGGCCAAGAGGCTTCCTTGGCTGACCAGAGAAATCCAGAGCAGTCTACGGGCTAAAAGGGGGGCATATAAAAAGTGGAAACGGGGAGAGATTACTAAAGAGGAGTATACCTCCTCTGCTTGCACTTGTAGGGAGGCAGTTAGACAGGCCAAAGCTGAGGATGGCGTGGCCATGGAGCTGAGGATGGCATCCCAAGTTAAGGATAACAAAAAATTGTTTTTTAGATATACGGGGAGTAAAAGGAAGGCCCAGGGTGGAATAGGACCTCTACTAAATGGGCATAAGCAATTGGTGATGGACAGGGGGGACAAGGCCGAACTCCTCAATGAGTTCTTTGCCTCAGTTTTCCTAAGTGAGGAGCAAGACCAGGCTCTCATTGGGATTGTAGAGAGGTAGCACCAGGGTGCCAGACTACCAAGCGTAGACCCTGAGATGGTGCAGAGTCACTTGGAGGAACTGGATGCCTTTAAGTCAGTAGGCCCGGATGAGCTCCATCCGAGGGTACTGAAGGCACTGGCTGACGTCATTGCACAGCCACTGGCGGGAATATTTGAACACTCGTGGCGCACGGGCCAGGTCCCAGAGGACTGGAAAAGGGCCAATGTGGTCCCCATTTTCAAGACGGGGAGGAAGGAGGACCCAGGCAACTATAGGCCAGTCAGTCTCACCTCTATCCTAGGCAAAGTCTTTGAAAAAATTATCAAGGATCACATTTGCGAGAGCCTGGCAGGAAAAATTATGCTGAGGGGAAAATAGCATAGGTTCGTAGCAGGCAGATCGTGCCTGACTAATCTAATCTCTTTTTATGACCAGGTTACAAAACACCTGGACGCAGGAGTAGGGGTTGACGTCATTTACTTAGACTTCAGGAAGGCCTTTGATATGGTATCCCACACCATACTGGTGAAAAAGTTAAGAGGCTGTGCCTTGAATGACTACACGGTCCAGTAGGTGGTGAATTGGCTAGAGGGTCGCACCCAGAGAGTCATAGTGGATGGGCCGGTATCGACCTGGAAGGGTGTGAGCAGTGGGGTCCCGCAGGGCTCGGTCCTTGGACCGATACTCTTCAATGTCTTCATCAGTGACTTGGACGAGGGAGTGTACTCTGTCCAAGTTTGCAGATGACATAAAACTGTGGGGAGAAGTGGACACGCCGGAGAGCAGGGAACAACTACAAGCAGACCTGGATGGGTTGGACATAAGGGCAGAAAACAACAGAATGCAATTCAACAAGGAGAAATGCAAAGTGCTGCATCTAGGGAGGAAAAATGTCCAGCATACCTACTGCCTAGGAAATGACCTGCTTGGAGGCACAGAAGTGGAAAGGGATCTTGGAGTCCTAGTGGACTCCAAAATGAACATGAGTCGGCAGTGTGACAAAGTCATCAGAAAAGCTAATGACACTTTATCGTGCATCAGCAGATGCATGACGAACAGAACCAAGGAGGTGATACCTCCCCTCTATCAGGTACTGGTCAGACCGCAGTTGGAATACTGCGTGCAATTTTGGGCGCCACACTTCAAGAGGGATGTAGACAACCTGGAGAGGGTCCAGAGAAGGGCCACTCGTATGGTTAAGGGCTTGCAGGCCAAGCCCTATGAGGAGAGACTGGGGCACCTGGACCTCTTCAGCCTCCGCAAGAGAAGGTTGAGAGGTGACCTTGTGGCTGCCTATAAGTTCATCATGGGGGCACAGAAGGGAATTGGTGAGGCTTTACTCACCAAGGCGCCCCCGGGGGTTACAAGAAATATTGGCCACAAGCTAGCAGAGAGCAGATTTAGACTAGACATTAGGAAGAACTTCTTCACAGTTAGAGTGGCCAAAGTCTGTAATGGGCTCCCAAGGGAGGTGGTGCTCTCCCCTACCCTGGGGGTCTTCAAGAGGAAGTTAGATAGACATCTAGCTGGGGTCATCTAAACCCAGCACTCTTTCCTGTCTATGCAGGGGGTCAGACTCGATGATCTATTGAGGTCCCTTCCGACCCTAACATCTATGAATCTATGGACAATCCTTCTGGTTCTAGTACTATGAACAAAGTGAAAAGTGTCTCTTCCCCAAGTTTTCTTTCTCCCAACTGGCTTCTAGGCTGTCTCCTCACAATTTTGTCTATTAAAGGAAAATAGTATGTCCATAGTTTTTTCCCTGACTTTACAAACTGCCAGCCCCTCCATTTCCCTCTTGCTCTTATAGGAAGGGTTGCTATATCTGACCCTCTTCCCAGGAAATTTTTTTGTGGAATTCTGCAAACCAGGAGGTCCTAGGCCCACCTTTTCTAAAGGTCTTTCTGGTGGAAAGAGAAAGAACCATGGTCCTAGCACCTTAAGAAGCACTGACCCAACACCCTGGACAGAATCAGGCACAGTGGGTCTATCTACATGTGCTATTAAGGTGATGAAATAAACTCTGGCACAGTTCATGCCAGAGTCAGCTGCTCCCAGGTGCAGCATCTACTTTTGCATCCACAACTACAGCACTTTGAGCCAGAGTGGAGCAGCTCCAGACTGGCAGGGGACCCAAGGGGTCAGCCCTGGGCTCCAGATGGCTGTGGCAGGTGGTGTCAAGGCTAGCTGGGGCATGATAATGCTAGAGTGAAGGGCTAGGTGGCAGCCTTGTGCCCCAGCCAGCCCCTGTCACCATCTACACATGCGTTTCAGTGCACATAATTACTCCACCACAGGATAATACTGTCCCCAACAATACTATCCTACCGTGGAGTTAATTAATTTACTGTGCCCTAATAGCTGTTCATGTGTAGACTATGATGCTTTACTGCAGAGATAATTAGTCAATTCCACAGTAAAGCACATGTGTAGATGCACCCAATTTTGCCAGATGCATTACAGTTATTCTATGTGGGTTAGTTTGAACCTTGTACAATGTCTAGTATATAACTAAGAAACTAGCCAAAATGTATACTAATTCAAGGAGATCTGAATAGTTCTTGCATTTGAATGAAAAGTGTCATAGTCAATCTATTTTCTACCTTCAGATGACCTTAAATTGTCTTTTTGTCAACTCTCATGACATACAGTCCCTCTGAAGCACCTTATTTGACTCCCTGCTTGAAGCAGGATCATCCCTATTCAAGCCATGCCATATAAGTTTTATCTAACCTATTCCTAAAAACTACAAAATCAACCCTGTTGCAAATTATAAGGCATATGACCCAAAGACACTAAAACAGGTGGGTCAAATTCATCTGGCCCCATGGGATAGATGAGTGGCTGGTCTACAGATTAGACCCATAGACCACCGTCCCTTCCCTGCTCCTCCTTCTCCTTCCTCCTCCCACAGAATACCTGCTTGCATAGTTGCTCCAGGTGGTCTGGGACCCACACTGTGTGCATGCATGTGACTATGATTTTAAAGGTGTGTGTGCAATAATGTAAGTGTGGACACTCAGACATGAAGTGGTGACACTGGTATTTATAAAAGTGTGAAAATACATTAATGAAAAATATGTTAATTTTGAAGTTTCAATATATGCCCATATTTCAAATCTGCCAATACTGGGGAGACCAGACACACACACCAGGACTACTTCTCTCTTAGTGGTTATTTTATCCATACATTTGACCAGCTTGTAAAATACAACCCCTGATACAGACTAATCTGATTATAGAGTCTTCTTTCCTTATAATTAACCTGTCAATATTCCCTGTGACAGGACAAATACTTGTTTTGTCTATAATTATTTTGTCAAGCCAGAAGTCAAGAATTTTAATGCTTTTCAGCATTATCTAATGTATAATCAGAAATGATATAATTCATATATTTATTAAAGGGTTATTTTCCAATCACCTCCAATTTATAAAGCATCCAAAAAGTATCAACTGATTAGACCAATGTCAGATTTTCATGTTGTAAAATCCTCCACTTGTATACATTTTAAGGAATGTGAAAATATTTAGCAGGTTCAGGCTTTCTTCAGGGCTTTGCCACAAGCCTAATGTATTGTGATGTCACTTCTTTCACTGGGAGTCACTCCTCTGATAACCAATCTTTGGCTGTTGTGCTGTCAAGAAGCAGACCCTGCCCCAAACACCTTAAAGCCATCAGATCAGACAGTGGTGAATTGTCTGCACAAGTCTCCTGATGTGTCTGCAAACTGCCCTGGTCATAATGTCTTGACTCTGGTTCTGCTCTTGCTCCTTGTTCCTGCACTCCTGGTATCTTTGTTCAGCTTCTGAACGATCATGTGCTCTGGACCTCTGGAGTGATCTGTGACTTCCTCTAAGTACAGACAGTCAAAAGCCTGAGGCTGAATCAATTCAGTCTTTGCAGATTAGTCTAAACTTCAGAGATTAAACTGAGAAACAACTGGTCAGACATTCACTTTTGATTCAGCAAATGTAGCTATACAGCTGCTGTGGCTCAGGCCAGAAGCTGCACGGGTGCTAAAGCACAGCTCTCTGGCATGTAGCCAGCATGGGCTGTGTGTTTGCTTCCTCCTTCTGCAGCCCCTGAGGTCTCACAGAAGCTGAACTCTGCAGTGTTGTTCACCATTTCCTCTTCCTGCTTCTAGGTGCCTGTGGGATATGTAGTCAATAGTGATAGCCAGCAGTAAGTTTTTAGCAGGGCAGCTCTGTACTCAGGGGAAGGGAAGTTTAACCTCCTCTCCCTGGCCTCAGACCCCAGCTGGGGTTTGCCTGCAAAGGGCAGTCCCTGCCTCGCTCCCTCCCCACAACCCTTCTCTGCTGCTGCAGCAGACAGCCCAGGACTGGAAAGCACGCTGGGATGCTGAGGGACTGTGATTTAACTTGATCAAAGAAGGGGGCTGGGACAGAAGTTTCATAAACCAGTTTGACCCAGATCAGTTAAGGCTGATATTACATTCAACCAAGCTTATCTTAAACCAGTTTCAGCCATTTTGAAACTGGTTTAGGGGCACTGAAATTTTGTTCTGTTACAGGTTTAAATAAGTTTCTGATGACTTAAACCAGTTTATGTGTAACTTCTGTCCCTAACCCCTGAGTCTGGTTTCCTGGCTCTAATTTTATGATCCAGGCTTGGTCTGTAAGTCCTGGTTAGCTTCCCAACCCCAGCTTGACTCATGAATTCCTCTTTCTGCCTCCTTGACCTTGGATTGTTTCTAAACACCACTGTACCTTCCTTACCAGAGCCTGTTCACGACTATAACTTCAGCACCAGGATTCAGGCTATGACCTGCCTTGATTCGTAGCTCTGGACACAGGTTCTAGATCCCAAGCCTGATTGCCCATGTCTTGTTCCTTTACCTTATACCACTGATACCACAATGTGGCCAGCTATTGCAAATGAATATGGAGGTGTATTATATTCCTTTCATAGCTGTGTTGTACAGGCCACAATTTGGCCTAAAACAAGTAAGTCAAGCCTACCTACCCACAACCATGTGGATATAAATTAAAATTAAATTCTCTACATTCTGGAGAGACAACTAAATCACATGTCTTGTAAGCTTTTACTGTTGTTATAGACACTCTTGATATTGTACTATAAAACAATTACCTGTCTTTCATCCCTACCCTTGGTCTTTTTGTAGTTGAAAAACAAATGAAGTTTATCCTGAACTACAAGGCAGCTTTGTTTCAAACCAGATGTCTCATTCCTGCATATGTCAGCCCTGCAGGTGCTGTGGTAAACTCAAGAAATAGCAAGTTTGGGAGCAATTTTCAGATAACACTGTAATGGCAAGTTATTATTTAGATAAAACAATAGAACCTTCTATACTTTTCAACCTCAACAATTATTTTTCCAGACTTTGGGCCAGACTACTCTTAATTTTGATGATATAAAGAAAGTACAGCTCCATTATTGCAGTTGTAGTGTTCAGTTTTCACATCAGTATTCCTGAGAATAGAATTTTGAACTAGCATACTGACAGGCTGTGTATTTGTGGGAAAAGGTGAATACTTTAATATTTCTATTCCATGTTTTTTCTCATTGAATGCATTGAGAACAACATCAGTCCCACAACCAGTGAGTGACTTTTTTGACCAACATAGGTCAAATTTTATTCTTGGTTTCAAGTACACAGGTCAGTTTGGAAATGATAGAAACTGCCTCCCTATGTAATATAGTTGTTGTGCCCAGAAATCTATTGCACCATGCCGCTTCTCATAGCTCTGCATACTGCACAGAAACAGAATGAAAGTTTAAAGATTCCTAGTTTCAATTTAATCCCTTTTCTCCTTCTCTCGAGAAATCTAATATTCCAGTCCCTTTTGCACTGTTCTGGTTGATTAAATGTAACTTGTTAGTTTTCTTAATTACCAAAATTTAAAATCTAGATAAAAAGATGTTGAAAGACATTAATGGGTTGTAATAAATTCAATGGAGAAATGAAATATCCCCCAAACCCTGTCTGAAACATTTAAAAATCAATCACTAGTTTGGAGACTAAGACTTTGTGGTCCCTGGGTGCATACTACTTGGGATAAACTTAGAGCTCGGTCAGTCTATCAGCACAGATAAGAGCTGTCAGTAAATGGCTTTAAATTGGAACAACTGCTAAAGGGCCAGAAACCAATAAGGTATTACCTAGCTAAACTCTCTCCTGTCTTCAAAGCCAGGACAAATAGGTGGGGCTGGTGTAAAAGAAGCAGGAGGAATGCTTGCCAGCTGTAAGACATTGTCCTGCAAGGCTGGAGAGACTGACTCTAAATACTCTCTCCTTTTATACAAGTGCCTCTGCAAGTCTGGGGGCCAGCCAGGGCCAGAAACAGAACTGGCAAAATACTAAATGACTGATAATCATTGGTTGGGGCTGCTTGATTGGTAGTAGGAGGTAGCAGAAGTCTGAGACAATCTGGTCTCTCAAGTTCTCAAGCCAAATCTACTTATAAAAACTAAATAGCTTGAACTTTTGTGTACCAATATAACTGAGAATCTTTGAGTTCTTTTCCAAACTGAACTTGTCCTCCAATATAAGCTGTACAGGTTTGAAACAGCCACTTCAGGAGCTCAGAGCTGTCAGCAGCAGAAAACATATATCAGACAGAATCCGAGGTTGAGGAAGTAGAAGGATTGTGGGTTAGGCTACATGGGGGGCAAGGAGAAAGGGATTTGGTGGTAGGGGTCTACTACAGACCCCCACACCAAGGGGAAGAAATAGATGCGGGGCTCCTGAGGCAACTCTCGGAGAGCATAAAAGCTAAAGAGGCGGTAGTCATGGGGGACCTAAACTACCCAGACATCTGCTGGGAGACGCAGACAGCAAGGTCCCTTCGCTCACGCAGGTTTCTAACCTGTGTACAGGACCTCCACCTGACACAGGAGGTGCATGGTCCCACTAGGGGGAATGCCATACTGGATCTGGTATTGGCAACAGGAGATGACATGATAGGGGACCTCCAGATCGGTAGCCATTTGGGAGACAGTGATCACCTTATAATAGAATAAAACATAAGACGGCGAGTGGGTAAGGTAACTAGTAGGGTGAAAGTGCTAGACTTTAGGAAAGCTGATCTCAATGCACTCAGGCGATTAGTCAAGGAAGCACTGCAGAGTAGGAGTTTTGAAGGGATGGGAGCCCAAGAAGGGTGGCTGTGCCTAAAGGAAAAGATCCTTCGGGCACAAATCAAGACGATCCCCGAGCGAGGCAAAAAAGGGAAAGGGGCCAGAAGGCTTCCATGGCTGACCAGAGAAATCCAGGGCAGCCTAAGGGCCAAAAGGGGAGCACATAAAAAGTGGAAACAGGGTGAGATCACTAAAGATGAATATACCTCCTCTGCTCGTGCTTGTAGGGAGGCAGTTAGATGGGCCAAAGCTACCATGGAGCTGAGGATGGCAACCCAAGTAAAAGACAAAAGGAAATTGTTTTTTAGCTATATTGGGAGTAAAAGGAAGGCCCAGGGAGGAATAGGACCACTGCTAAATGGGCAGAAACAATTGGTGACAGATAGGGGGAACAAGGCTGAACTCCTCAACGAGTTCTTTGCCTCAGTGTTCCTAAGTGAGGGGCACGACAAGTCTCTCACTGGGGTTGTAGAGAGGCAGCAGCAAGGCGCCGGACTTCCATACGTAGATCCTGAGGTGGCGCAGAGTCATTTGGAAGAACTGGATGCCTTTAAATCGGCAGGCCCAGATGGGCTCCATCCGAGGGTGCTGAAGGCACTGGCCAACATCATTGCAGAGCCACTGGCGGGAATATTCGAACGCTCGTGGCGCGTGGGCCAAGTCCCGGAGGACTGGAAAAGGGCTAACGTGGTCCCCATTTTCAAAAAGGGGAGGAAGGAGGACCCGGGCAACTATAGGCCAGTCAGTCTCACCTCCATCCTTGGTAAAGTCTTTGAAAAAATTATCAAGGCTCACATTTGTGAGAGCCCAGCAGGGCAGATTATGCTGAGGGGAAACCAGCACGGGTTTGTGGCGGGCAGATCGTGCCTGACCAACCTAGTCTCTTTCTATGACCAGGTTACGAAACGTCTGGACACAGGAGGAGGGGTGGATGTCGTATACTTAGACTTCAGGAAGGCCTTCGATACAGTATCCCACCCCATACTGGTGAACAAGTTAAGAGGCTGTGACTTGGATGACTGCACAGTCCGGTGGGTGGCGAATTGGCTAGAGGGTCGCACCCAAAGAGTCATGGTAGATGGGTCGGTCTCAACCTGGAAGGGTGTGGGCAGTGGGGTCCCGCAGGGCTCGGTCCTTGGACCGATACTCTTTAATGTCTTCATCAGCGACTCGGACGAGGGAGTCAAATGTACTCTGTCCAAGTTTGCAGATGACACAAAGCTATGGGGAGATGTGGACACGCCGGAGGGCAGGGAACAGCTGCAGGCAGACCTGGATAGGTTGGACAAGTGGGCAGAAAACAACAGGATGCAGTTCAACAAGGAGAAATGCAAAGTGCTGCACCTAGGGAGGAAAAATGTCCAGCACACCTACAGCCTAGGGAATGACCTGCTGGGTGGCACAGAGGTGGAAAGGGATCTTGGAGTCCTAGTGGACTCCAAGATGAACATGAGCCGGCAGTTTGATGAAGCCATCAGAAAAGCCAATGGCACTTTATCGTGCATCAGCAGATGCATGACGAATAGGTCCAAGGAGGTGATACTTCCCCTCTATCGGGCGCTGGTCAGACCGCAGTTGGAGTACTGCGTGCAATTCTGGGCACCACACTTCAAAAAGGATGCTGATAACCTGGAGAGGGTCCAGAGAAGAGCAACTTGTATGGTCAAGGGCCTGCAGACCAAGCCCTACGAGGAGAGACTAGAGAAACTGGACCTTTTCAGCCTCCACAAGAGAAGGTTGAGAGGCCACCTTGTGGCTGCCTATAAGTTCCTCACGGGGGCACAGAAGGGAATTGGTGAGGATTTATTCACCAAGGCGCCCCCAGGGGTTACAAGAAACAATGGCCACAAGCTAGCAGACAGCAGATTTAGACTGGACATTAGGAAGAACTTCTTCACAGTTCGAGTGGCCAAGGTCTGGAACGGGCTCCCAAGGGAGGTGGTGCTCTCCCCTACCCTGGGGGTCTTCAAGAGGAGGTTAGATGAGTATCTAGCTGGGGTCATCTAGACCCAGTACTCTTTCCTGCTTATGCAGGGGGTCGGACTCGATGATCTATTGAGGTCCCTTCCGACCCTAACATCTATGAATCTATGAATCTATCAAAACCAGGTAGGAATCAATTAAAAAAAAAAAAGTGTGTAGCAGATCATTTATGAAAATAACACATACCAGAAGTTAAAGCTGCTCTTATATTATAAGTGACACTGTTCTATTAGAACAGCTTTAAATCTGGTAAGTTCCTGTTTAACTAAATTTTCCTTTTCAACACCAGGCAACCAAGCCAAGTGATTCAGCAGGTGTAGATTTAAGTTCTCTCTCTAATCCAACACACTTCAAAAGTAGAAAAAGAAATAACCATGATAGAAACAAAACAATCTCTGGACAATGACATACAGCATAGTTATGAATGGTATAAGTAACACAACCTCTTGGCTGCTGCCATGACCCTTATCTCAGGTAGCTCAGCACAGGTTCACTAAAGTTAACAGAGGCATTTTCATATACAAGCTACAGAACCAGAATTGTGACATAAGTCAGGGTATGAGATGGAAGAGCCAGTAACAGAAAAAGCTCCCACATGGTGTGCAAGAAGACAAAGTAAAATGTCAAAGAAAATAAAAAATGAAGACATTTCACCCATTTTTACTCCTTGATATCATACACCCTTCCATTCACTGCACTTCCTGCTTCAGCCAAACGCTTCTATACCCTTGGCATGCCATTAAATATTCCCATTTTATTATCCAACTTACTTATTTTGATTTATAAAAGTCTGAATTGTTCATTTCATCAGTGCCCACATCATGGTCGGGGTAACCTTGCAATACTTAAAAATTCAATTCTTCCCAAAACACCACGTGAACATCATATAATAACTTTTTGAACAAAGCTTCTTTTGATAGATGAGCCTGAAAAACTAATATAGGGCAAAAAAAAATCAAAGCCAAACAACTTTTATTGGAATCCACTTTTATTATTATTATTATTATTTTAAGTATCTGTTTCTACAATACATAAGTGGGAATAACTGATAAAACATTTCCTAAGACAACCACACAGAAGAGTTGTTTGTCTTTCTTAGAATCTATTCTGCTTTTGTGCATGGGCTTGCATTAATATGAGCTGTCTATCTCCTCTTACCGCATTCATGTAGCTAACAAACTTTGGACAAAAGAGTTTTTGTATGCTAACAGACTTTGCTCAAAAGAGAACGAGGCCTGTAATCAGTGGTGAATTTAAGCATGTCCTTATTTTTAAGCCCCAAGAAAGAACTTCTGCACAGCATATTAAAGGTACAATAACAACACAGGGGGTGCATATACATGTCACCCTACAGTGATGTAGCTATGTGCTGCATTGCTGAACAGTGCACTACAAGCGATGTATCGATCACGTGGGTCTACACATGATGATCAGCTCCATCACCGTAGTAGCGCACTCCCCCTGTATAGTATGCCACTATGGCGACATAGCATCAAAACCTAACCATGTGCTGTGAGCACAGAGCCATGACCACCCATACTGCACCATGCTTTAAGTACTTCCAAATGTAAGTACTAAAGCATGGCAACATGTACACATGCCCAGATAGCCATAGCCATACTGTCTTTAATCAAGCTAGTTCATATAAGAATAGCAATGGAGACAGTGGCTTAGTATGGGCTAAAACATGCTCACAGTCCCCAAAGGGCTTATGGTACCATTCTAGCCCATTTTCATAGAATCATAGAAGTTGGGTCAGAAGGGACCTTGTAGATCTTCAAGTCCAACCCCCTGCCTGGGAAGGAGGAAAACTGGGCTCAAATGACCCCAGTCAGGTAGGCATCAAGCCTCTTCTTAAAGACCCCCAGGGTAGGAGCCAGCACCACTTCCCTTGGAAGTTGGTTCCAGATCCTAGTCGCCCTGACTATGAAGTAGTTCTTACAGATGTCTAATCTAAACCTACTCTCCAACAACTTGCGGCCGTTATTCCTTGTTATCCTGGGGGGAGCTAGGGGAAACAAGGTCTCCCACAAAACCTTCTGGTCCCCCCTAGTGAGTTTATAGACAGTCACCAGGTCCCCCCTCAGCCTTCTCTTGTGAAGGCTGAACAGGTTCAGGTCCTGTAGCCTCTCATTGTAGGGTCTGCCCTGCTGTCCCCGGATCATGCGGGTGGCCCTCCTCTGGACCCTCTCAATGTTGTCCACATCCCTCTTGAAGTGAGGTGCCCAGAACTGGACACAGTACTCCAGCTGTGGCCTGACCAGTGTCAGGCTGGTCATGCATGAAACATGCTCCACCATTTCTTTTTTTCAAGATTTTATTTCAAATTTGTTTTGAGGTTTTTCTTTGGTATTTTTTTTAAGGAGATTAAAAGGAAAATGCATTTGGACAATTGTGTACCTAAAACCAAAGTCAACAGGGACCAAGAAATTCAAAATAAGGGATGATAGGCAGACATGGTGTCCTGAACTAAAAACTTGATTCTAGAAAAAAGAAAAACAAATTAAAAAAATAACGTCATATAATATTTATTTAGGAGTTTTATCACTCCATTCTATGGAGTGCTAAAATGTTTTGGCAACTGGGATTATGGGCAACATTAAACTTAGAAATAAATTAAAAGACGAATGGACAAGACTAAAATATGGGTTTTTGGGGCCAATGATTAAAGCTAAGGCCTGGAACCAAAATCAGATCCAAAGATCATGAGTGAAGGACAGAAAAAATTATATCAGGCAAGGGACAAGAGCCAAAAGACAGCAAATAAGCACTCATACTAAGGGGCAGAAGCCAAGGACAGGAATCAAGATATACACTAAGCATCTGGAGAGGGCTAAGGGCTTAAAGCAACTAGATACTGTCCTGAATACCAGAGCTTCCGCTCCTGGCAGCCAGCTGCAAAGACTAACCATGGTTATTGTGATCTATCTGGGAGGACTTAGTTATCTGGCAGTTGCACACAAGCGTCAGCTGGGAACTCTGACTCAGTCTGACTATTCCTAATCTAAAAAAGTTGACAGCATTCCTTCCTTTAAGGGTGTCCTCCGGTGGTGTGTTGAGGGTCCCCAGTGCCCAGGGGCCAACACCTGCATTTGCGCCCCCCCGAGACAATGCAAGCAGGGTGCAGGGCTGAGACAAATCAGCCTGCACAGGGCCCTGCCTCCCACCCCACGGTACATCCACAGGGGAATTACCAGCACAACACACCAGCCATGGGGGGAGGGGCACTGCCCAGCATTTCCAGCCGAAATGGCAGAACAAGCCCACAACCCGCCAGGGAGGTGGGCAGGCCACATAGCAAATGCGGGAGCTGCCCCGGCCTCTCCGGACAGCGCCCTCTTTCCCACCCCCAGGCTGGTGCCCAGGAGCCATGGCCTCATTCCAGTCGGTACACCACTGGTGTCCTCTTTGAACCAGACTTATCAACAATATTCCAATGTGATTTTCTCAGTAGGCCTGCTCTATGGAGGTTTTCTGCTAATTCCCAAGAACCAGGAATCAGAAATCAGGTACATAGATAGTCCTCCCAAGCAATTAGATATTATATTTTCCCCCAAGTCTTTTTGAAGCCAGTAACAAAAGGAAGATCAGGGGAAATGTAGGGCCCTTACTGAATGGGGGAGGCAAACTAGTGATAGAGGATGCAGAAAAGGCTGAAGTACTCAATGCCTTTTTCACCTCAGTCTTCACAGATGAGGTCAGCTCCCAGACTCCTGCACCTGGCAGCACAGTTTGTGGAGGAAGTGAGCAGCCTAAGTGGTGAAAGAATAGGTTAGGGACTGTTTAGAAAAGCTAACATATATAAGTCTATGGAGCCAGATGGGGTGCATCCAAAGGTGCTGAGTGAGTTGGCTGCTGTGACTGCAGAGCTGCTGGCCATCATCTTTGAAAGCTCATGGCTATCAGGAGAGGTCCCAGATGTTTGGAAAAGGGTAAACGTGGTGCCCATGTTTAAGAAAGGGAAAAAGGAGGATCCAAGGAACTACGAACCAGTCAACCTCACCTCAGTCCCTAGAAAAATCATGGAGCAAATCCTCAAGAAATCCATTTCTAAGCACTTGGAGGAGAAGGCAGTGATTAGGAACAATCAGCATAGATTCTCAAAGGGTAAGTCATGCCTGACCAACCTGATTGCCTTCTTTGATGAGATGAATGGCTCTGTGGATGTGGGGAGACCAGTGGATATGGTATACCTTGATTTTAGCAAAGCTTTTGATATGGTCTCCCACAGCATTCTCACAGGCAAGCTAAGGAAGTGCAGGCTGGATGAATTGACTGTAAGATGGATAGAAAACTGTTGGGAGCATCAGGCTCAAACAGTAATAATCAGTTCATCTGGGGACAAACAGTTCCCAACATACTTACAGGCTCAGTGGTGCCAAACAGACTAGTACCACATCTGAAAAGGACTTAGGGGTAATAATAGGCTATAATATGAACATGAACTGTCCGTGTGATGCTGTAGTCAGCAGGGCAAACAATACTTTGGCATGCATTGATGCATCTCAAGCAAAACCAAGGAAGTGATTCTCCCACTTTACTCAGCATTGGTGAGACCACAACTGGAATACTACATTCAGTTCTGGACATTGCACTTCAGCGAGGATGTACAAAAGCTTGAGAGAGTCCAGAGAAGAGCCACCTGTATGATCAGAGACTTGCAAGGCAAGCCATACAAGGAAAGGCTGAGGGACTTGGGCCTCTTCAGCCTAAAAAAAGAGAAGGCTGAGAAGGAACTTGGTAGCAGCTTACCGCTATATCAGGGGAATACATCAATGGCTCGGCAAACAACTGTTCACCAGGGCACCCTTGGGGAAAACCAGGAGTAATGGCCCCAGACTCTTGGAAGACCATTTCAGGCTTAACACTAGGAAAAACTGCTTCACAGTTAGGATGCCCAGACTGTAGAATAAACACCATTCAGAAGTGCTGCAACCACCTACCCTGGAAATCTTCAAGAGGAGACTGGATGGTCACCTGTCTGGGATCACCTTACCCCAGTTGTCTTTCCTGCCTGGTGGATGGGGACTGGATGTAATGATCTTGCGAGGTCCCTTCCAATCCTTTACAATCTATGAATCTATGATGTCTAGTTGGCAGCCGGTATCAAGTGGAGTGCCCCAGTGATAAGTCCTGGGGCTGGTTTTGTTCAATGTCTTCATCAGTGACCTGGAAGATGGCATAGAGTGCACCCTAAGCAAGTTTGCAGATGACACCAAGCTGGAGGGAGTAATAGAAATGCTGATGGGTAGGGTTAGGATTCAGAGTGACCTAGACAAATTGGATTGGGCCAAAAGGAATCTCATGCAGTTCAACAAAGACAAGTGCAAAATCCTGCACTTAGGGCAGAACAATCCCATGCAGCCATGTACAGGCTGGGGGCTGACTGGCTGGGCAGCAGTTCTGCAGAAAAGAACCTGGGGGGTACAGTGGACAATAGGCTGAATATGAGCCAGCAGTGTGACCTTGTTGCCAAGAAGGCTAACAGCATACTGGGCTGCATTGGCAGGTGTGTTGTCAGCAGGTCAGGGGAAGTGATTATTCCCAGCTATTCAGCAGTGTTGAGGCCACATCTGGAGCACTGTTTTCAGTTTTGGACCCCCCGCTACAGAAAGGATGTGGACAAACTGGAGAGAGTCCAGCGGAAGGCAACAAAAATGCTGGCCTGGGCACCTGACTTATGAGGAGAGGCTGAGGGAACTGGGCTTATTTAGTCTAGTGAAGAGAAGACTAAGAGGGGATTTAATAGCAGCCTTCAACTACTCGAAGGTGGGTTCAAAAGAGGCTGGAGCTAGACTCTTCTCAGTGGTGGCAGATGACAGAACAAGGAGCAATGGTCTGAAGTTGCAGCAAGGGAAGTTTAGGTTAGATATTAGGAAGTATTCTCTCACTAGGAGAGTAGTAAAACACTGGAACATGTTACCCAGAGGGGTTGTGGAATCTCTATCCTTGGAGGTTTTTAAGACCTGGCTATGCAAAGCCTTGGCTGGGATGATCTTGTTGAGGATGGTCCTGCTTTGAGCAGGTGATTGGACTAGATGACCTCCTAATGTCCCTTCCAACCCTGATTTTCCTATGATTCTGATTCTAAGTCAAAGATCTGTCGAGCAAACTCTTCCTAATTTAGGATGACTAGTGGTGGTAGTGGTGGAATAAACTGACATGGAAAGAGTTATCCTATTTATAGAGGCGTGGAAGAAAGGATATACCCCCCAGGATAGGTGAAGCTGGAGCTGCAGGTTGTCAGTAGTTAATAGTCTGCCTGGCTCAAGGCTTGGGGGTCACTGTAACTGATGACCAAAAAATGAGGGTAGAGCTACAGAGAGATAAGAGCTCCAGGAGAAGGAGGCTGAGGGAGGAATACAGAGTGACCCCTCTCAAGCTCTGAAGAATGACTGCAGGTTTTGGTTTAGGTTTTGGTTATTCACATGCTTACTTGTTTTGCTCTTTGCTTTCTTTACTGTAAGGACAAGTTTGTCCCAGTAAAATAAACTGGGTGGACACCCTGAATATGGAGCTGACTGGCATTTATAAGGAAGGTGGGGGAGTGACCCACTTACAGTCCCCTTAAAATCAAGTTTCTCAGAATCAGATCTTCAGTGCTGTTACAGGGAGATTGTAACTTTCTATTTAACACAGAGAACTCAGATACCAAGTGATAAAATAGCTAAACTCTAATACTGACAAAAGCCAACTGTAAGTCCCACAATTGGATCAATGTGAGTAGGCAATCAGATTATTAATTACATTTTGTGTAGGCAAATATACAAGTAGCTTTCTTATACAAGCTGTCATATACTTCATCCTAAAGAAACCATATGTGACATTAGAGTAGAAAATTTTGAAATAATGTTTTACTGAAAAATAGCTCTTTAAAATCCCCATAATTGTCTTTTCAGATGTAAGAACATGCTTTCAGATGCTTTGTTTTAGGTGGACTACATACATAGAGATAGGACAAATAATTAGGACATTATTTATGTCTTATTTGCTCCAGGTATTTTGAAGTTTGGACTTGAAGCATTTGAAAGGCAGGACAGGAAGAGAACTTCAGTCTAGGGATGTGAACTATAATTTTTGCCCTTTATTGGCAAGACAACCTGATTCCCTTCACATTCACAATGCTGCCAACCAGAAGTAACATCACTGAAGATGATGTAGTCACACTAATGCAAGACTAGCAAATAGGACAGAAGAAACAAATAGGAAAAAACCCTCCCTTCTCACTAAGGATGAGCCTGCTGCTCCAGTGATGCACTAAACAGCTCCTGGCCCAGAAAGCAAAACATTGGATTAAAAAATGAACTGTGATTTCTTGCAAGAGTGCACAGAATTCATTCTTGGCCATGTAGCAACCACTTTGGAATCCCTGACAAACAGCACGTTTGTGAGCTTTGTTTTCATCACCTATGTTATTATTAGCATTAAAGACAGGGCTGTCCAACTTTGGTGTGACTGGGGCTCCACGCTGTGAGGGCGATATGCTGAGGTGCAGACCCTTGGGATCCCTGCCTCTGCTGCATGGGCTACACTAGTAGCCCTTTGCTGTGTGGGTTGTTAATAGGACAGTTCTAGTCTAAGAAAATCTTCAGTGTGTGTCTAGCAGAAATAGAACATGAGAGCACAAAAATGGCACTTTTAGCTCTGCTTCACTCACTAGCCATATGCTGCTTTGTTTTCCATCTTTTGGGGATTTTTAAAAAGTACAAATCTACCCTCTCTTTAGACTTACTAGTAGCCATCCTCACTTGCATAAAGCAATATTAACATGTTGTTAAAAAACCTTGGATTAAAGACAATGCTGGGCAGGGAACTAGATCCCTCTTGGGTGATCATCATGTAAAAGTGACAGGACAGAGTAGAAAGGTCAGAGTACAAAAGACACAGTCAAGCATTCCAAAACTTGCTTAAAGACAGCCAGAAACACCAAGACCATGTCTTAACTAGAATACTGTAACTATTTGACAATACATTTTACTTAGTGGTACAATACACTCTGTATAGATACTGTATATAGGTATGGCAATGCTTATATAGGGGGAAAGAAATAAGTTCTACATGTATAAAGTATTTTTCTACTGGTATAATTCCAGTACTAGAAGTTGTACCAGTATACCATTATCAGCAAAAAACCCACAGCTTAACTGACATTCTTAAACTAGTAGTGTAAACTGTGATAAGTCTTAGAAGCAGTCCACCAAATTTTGCCTTTAGTCACTGGTGTAATTTCAGAAATTCTCCCGCTGAAATCACTGAAGGCTATTTCAAGTTAATACTGCTATAACTGAGAACCAAATTTAGCTCTGGGTACTGTCAAAGATCCCAACTGAAGCCACTGCATGAAAGTTGAGTGGAGAAGCCTTTGATGAAATCTATGAATGTTGGTTGATGTGAATACTTTTATAATACATTTAAATATGATCTTCATTTAAATGAAAGAACTACATATTTTCTGCATTATTCAGATAATATTTGCATTCTATAAAAACTGTACAACCAAAACCAGTTCAATTGATGTAAACCATGGTTTTGTTCAAATCAATTTATGCTTTTTGAGGTGGACAAGTATCCTAACCTAGTCATTCGCACTGATAGCTTGTTTGGGATGCCTCTCTTTAGATATATCACAACTGAATCTCCTACATTCAGTCAGTCACAACCTGATCTTATAAAAAGATGGAAGAGTATATCATTGCTTTGTTTTAATATGTTTTATATAAGAGCTACACTATACACAGAGGTGAAATTACTTAGTAATCAAGTTATAGGTATTTGCAATGGCTTTGTTATTTTAAATTTTAAATAAAGTGTCAGTTCCACAAACATTTGTACTGGCCAACATCCAAGGTCATTCTAGGTTATTAGAAAGAGTGATTTAAATCTGCATAATTCAGTTGGTGCACAGACTATGTGTAGGTGAGGCCAGAGGCATGAGACTGCTTCTGGGTTTACAGTAACATAGAATCATAGAAAATGAGGGTTGGAAGGGACCTCAGCACATCATCTAGTCCAACCCCCTGCTCAAAGCAGGGCCATCCTCAACTAGATCATCCCAGCCAAAGCTTAGGCTAGTTGAGCCTTAAAAACCTTCAAGGATGGAGATTCCACAACCACTCTGGGTAACCTGTTCCAGTGCTTTCCTACCCTCCTTGTGAGAAAGTTTTTCGCCATATCTAACCTAAACCTCCCTTGCTGCAACTTGAGACCATTGCTCCTTCTTCTGTCATCTGCCACCACTAAGACCAGTTTAACTCCATCCCCTTTGGAAACCCCCCTTCAGGTAGTTGAAGGCTGTTATTAAATCCCCCCTCAGCCTTCTCTTCTCCAGACTAAATAAGCCCAGACTAAATAAGCCTGGTTCCTTCAGCTTCTCCTCAGAAGTCATGTGCACCAGGCCCCTAACCATTTTCATTGCCCTTGACTGGAGTCCAACTTGTCTACATCCTTTCTGTAGTGGAGGGCCCAAAACCGGGCACAGTACTCCAGACTGGGGCTGCATGCTGTGGGGGTGATATGCTGAGGTACAGACCCTCGGCATCCCTGCCTCTGCTGCATGAACTACACTAGCAGCCCTTTGCTGTGTGGGTTGTCAACAAGACAGTTCTAGTCTAAGAAAATCCTCAGTGTGTGTCTAGCAGAAATAAAACATGACAGCATAAAAATGCCAATTTTAGTTCTGCTTCACTCACTGGCCATATGCTGCTTTGTTTTCCATCTTTTGGGGATTTTTAAAAAGACTTCAAACTTAGTCTATAAAGTGCAAATCTTCCCTCTCTTTAGACTTACTAGTAGCCATCCTCACTTGCATATGGCAATATTAACATTTTGTTAAAAAACAGACAACTAGATCCCTCTTGAGTGATCATCATGTAAAAGTGACAGGACAGAGTAGAAAGGTCATAGCAGAGTACAAAAGACGCAGTCAAGCATTCCAAAACTTGCTTAAAGACAGCCAGAAACACCAAGACTATGTCTAAACTAGAACACTGTAGCTATTTAACAATATATTTTACTCGAAGTGGCAAAATACACTCTGTATGGATGCTGTATATAGGTATGAATATCAATGCTGACCTTGTGAAGGAACACCTTGATCAATGCTGACCTCATGAAGAAACACCTTGAGAGGCTGGACACCTTCAAGTCAGCCGGCCCTGACAGTCTACACCCCAGGGTACTCAAGGAGGTGGATGGCATCATAGCTCAGCCCCTGGCACAGATCTTCAAGAACTCTTGGTGCTCTGGTGAAGTGTCTGAAGATTGGAAGAAGGCCAATGTGGTGATTATCTTCAAGAAAGGGTGGGAAAGTGGATCCAGGAAACTACAGGCCCATCAGCCTGACCTCTATCCCGGGGAAGGTCTTAGAAAAGATTATCAAAGAGGTCATTCTTAACAGACTGTCCAATGGCAACATCCTTAGGGGTAGCCAGCATGGGTTTATTGCAAATAGATCTTGCTTGACCAATCTTATTTCCTTTTATGACCAGGTGACCTACCACCTGGACAAGGGAGAGGAGATTGATGAGGATATCTTGACTTAAAAAAAGCCTTCGATCTGGTATCCCATGATCACCTCTTGGCAAAACTGGCCAACTGTGGCCTCAGGTCTACCATGATCCACTGGCTGGGGAATTGGTTCCATGGTTGGACCCAAAGGGTGGTGGTTGACAGAAGTCAATCATCGTGGTGCGCTGTGACCAGTGGGGTCGGTCCCTCAAGGCTCTGTCCTTGGACCTATATTATTCAACATCTTCATTAATGATGTGGACATTAGCATCAGAAGCGGACTGGCCATGTTCATAGTATCATAGTATCATAATAGCTAGGGTCAGGAGGGACCTGAACAGATCATCTAGCCTGACCCCCTGCCACAGGTAGGAATGAATGCTGGGTTCACAAGACCCCAGACAGGTGATCATCCAAGCTCCTCTTGAATTTGCCCAAGGTAGGGGCGAGGACCACTTACCTGGGAAGTTGGTTCCAGATTTTGGTCACCCTAACTATAAAATATTGCCTTCTGATCTCTAACCTAAACCTATTCTCCATCAGCTTATTACCATTGTTCCTTGTCACCCCAGGTGGTGCTGGGGAGAAAAGGGCTCTACCTATTTGCTGTTGATCTCCCTTGATAAGTTTGTAGGCAGCCACTAGGTCTCCCCTCAGCCTCCTCTTGCTGAGGCTGAACAGGTTCAGGTTCCTCAGTCTCTCCTCATAGGGCCTGTCCTGCTGCCCTCTCATCAAGCGGGTGGCCCTTCTCTGAACCCTCCCCAGGCTGGCCACATCCCTTTTGAAGTGCGGTGCCCAGAACTGGACACAGTACTCCAACTGCGGCCTGACCAAAGTCCAAGTCCCTGATGAAGATGTTAAACAGTCCGGGCCTGAGGACCGAGCCCTGGGGTACCCCACTGCTCACATCTCGCCAGGTTGAGTACAACCCATCCACCTCTACTCTCTGGGTGTGCCGCATCAGCCAATTTTTTACCCATCCAACTGTGTAGGCATCAATGCCGCAGTCGCTTAATTTATTGATGAGGATGGGGTGAGAGATGGTGTCGAAGGCCTTCTTAAAGTCTAAAAAGACTATGTCCATGGCGACACCATCATCCAAGGATTTAGTTACTTAGTTATCAAAGGCAATCAGGTTGGTCTGGCAGAACCTGCCTTTGATGAACCCATGCTGATTGCCCCTGAGCATGTTCTCCCCTGCAGGCCCCCCACAGATGTCGTCCTTGATGACTGTCTCCAAGATCTTCCCAAGCACGAAGGTGAGGCTTACAGGCCTATAGTTACTTGGGTCCTCCTTCCTCCCTTTCTTGAAAATTGTGACCACATTCACCAACACCACCAAACTTTGGGGTAAAGTGTCCACACCTGAGGACAGGAGGGCGATCCAGGCTGACCTTGACAGGCTCAGGAAATGGGTGGATGAGAACCTGATGGTGTTTAACACCCAAAAATGCAAGGTTCTCCACCTTGGGAAGAAAAACCTGCAGCATGCTTATAGGCTCGGCAGTGCTACGCTGGCTAGCACTACAGACGAAAGGGACTTGGGGGTCGTGATTGACCACAACATGAACATGAACCATCAATGTGATGCTGCTGGTCATAAAGCGGGCAAAACGCTGGCTTGAATACATAGATACTTCTCAAGCAAATCCTGGGACATCATTCTCCCCTTGTACTCGGCCATGGTGAGTCCGCAGCTGGAGTACTGCATCCAGTTTTGGGCTCCACAATTCAAAAGGATGTGGAGAAGCTTGAGAAAGTCCAGAGAAGAGCCACATGCATGATCAGACGTCAGGAAAACAGACCTTATGATGAGAGGCTGAGAGCTATGGGACTCTTCAGCCTGGAAAAGCATAGGCTCAGGGGTGATCTGATGGCTGCCTATAAGTTTATAAGGGGTACTTACCAGGATCTGGGGGAACGTTTGTTCACCAAAGCGCCCCAAGGGATGACGAGGTTGAATGGTTATAAACTCCTCCAAGACCATTTCAGGCTGGACATAATGAAGAACTTCTTCACTGTCCTAGCCCCCAAGGTCTGGATTAGCCTGCCACCGGAGGTGGTTCAAGCACCTACTTTGAACACCTTCAAGTGAAATTTGGATGTTTATCTTGCTGGGATCCTATGACCCCAGCTGACTTCCTGCCCCCGGGGCAGGGGGCTGGACTTGCTGATCTTCCGAGGTCCCTTCCAGCCCTAATGTCTATGAAATCTATGAGATTTGACCTCACCAGAGTTGAATAGAGGGCAAGACTCACTTCCCTCCCCCCATCGGCTGGCAACACTCCTATTAAAGCAGCACAGTGTGCTGTTAGACTTCTTGGCAACAAGGGCATGCTGCTGGCTTATATTCAGCTTTTTGTCCACTGTAACCCCCAGGTCTTTTTTTTGCAGAGCTACTGCTTTTCCAGTCAGTCCGCAGGCTGTACCGGTGCATGGGTTGTTCCATCCTATGTACAGGATTTTGCACCAGTCCTTGTTGAGCCTCATGAGATTTCTTTTGGTCCAATCCTCTAATTTGTCCAGGTCTATCTCAATCCTAACCCTACCCTCCAGGTTATCTAGTACCCTCCCTAGCTTGGTGTCATTTGCAAATTTGGCCAAGGGTGCACTCCATCCCATCTTCCAAATGGTTGATGAAGATATTGAACAAAACTGGCCCCAGGACTGATCCTTGGAACACTCCACTTGATATCAGCTGCCAACTAGACACTGAGCCATTGGTTACTACCCTTTGTGCCTGATGATTCAGCCAGTTTTCTATCCACTTTACAGTCCATTCATCCAATCAGTAAGTCCTTAGCTTGCTGTCGAGAATGCTGTGGGAGACCATATCAAAAGCCTTGCTAAATTTGAGGTATATCACGTCCACTAATCTTTCACAGAGCCAATTATCTCATCATAGAAGGCAATTAGGTTGGTCAGGCATCAGTTGCCCTAGGTTAATCTATGATGACTGTTCTTAATCATCTTCTTGTCCTCCAAGTACTTAGAAATGGATTCCTTGAGGACTTCCTCCATGCTTTTTCCTGGGACTGAGGTGATGCTTACCAGGCTATAGTTCCTGCATCTTCCTTCTTCTCTCTCTCAAAGATGGGCACTATATTTGCCCTTTTCCATTTGGACCTGCCTCTGTCATTAGGTTGCCTCCTTCAGTCAATAAGGGACCTACACTTTCCCTAACCTCTCTCTTCTTTTGAACATACTTGTAGAAACCCTTCTTCTTACCTTTTACATCCCTTGCTAGCTTCAGCTCCAGTTGCAATTTGACCTTCACGATTTCATCCCTGCATGACCAGAAAATACTCAGATGCTTCTCCCTAGTTCTTTGTTCAATTTTTCACTTCTTGTAAGCTTCATTTTTATATTTTAGCTCATGGAATAGTTTGCTAAGCCAAGCTGATCTTCTGGAATGCTTGCTAGTTGTCCTGTGCATTGGGATGTTTTGTTCCTGAGCCCTTTCTTTAAAGTACAGCCAGCTTTTGTGGTCACTGCTGCCCAAGTTGCCAACCACTACCACATTCTTCACTGATTTTTCCCTGTTTTGAGCAGCAGGTCAAGATTTCATAGATTTAATAGATTTCATAGACATTAGGGCTGGAAGGGACCTCGGAAGATCATCGAGTCCAGCCCCCCGCCCAAAGGGCAGGAAGTCAGCTGGGGTCATAGGATCCCAGCAAGATAAGCATCCAGTTTCATCTTGAAGGTGTTCAATGAAGGCGCTTGAACAACCTCCGGTGGCAGGCTGTTCCAGACCTTGGGGGCTCAGACAGTAAAGAAATTCTTCCTTATGTCCAGCCTGAAATGATCTTGTAGTAGTTTGTGACCATTCGACCTCATCATCCCTTGGGGCGCTCTGGTGAACAAACATTCCCCCAGATACTGGTGGTCACCCCTGATAAACTTGTAGGTGGCCATCAGATCACCCCTGAGCCTGCGCTTTTCCAGGCTAAAGAGGCCCAGGGCTCTCAGCCTGTCATCGTAGGGTCTGCTTCCCTGACCTCTGATCATGCGCGTGGCTCTTCTCTGGACTCTCTCAAGCTTCTCCACATCCTTTTCGAATTGTGGAGCCCAAAACTGGATGCAGTACTCCAGCTGCGGCCTCACTAAGGCCTAGTACAGGGGGAGAATGACGTCCTGGGATTTGCTTGAGAAGCATCTATGGATGCAAGCCAGCGTTTTGGTCGCTTTACTAGCCGCAGCATCGCATTGCAGGCTCATGTTCATCTTGTTGTCAATGATGACCCCCAAGTCTCTTTCTTGCATAGTGCTAGCCAACATAGCACTGCCGAGCCTATAAGGATGCTGCGGGTTTTTTTTCCCAAGGTGGAGAACCTTGCATTTATTGGTGTTGAACACCATCAGATTCTCATCCGCCCACTTGCTGAGCCTGTCCAGGTCAGCCTGGATCATCCGCCTGTCTTCTGGTGTGGATGCTTTGCCCCAAAGTTTGGTGTCATCAGCGAACTTGGCCAGTCTGCTTCTGACTCCAGTGTCCACATCATTAATGAAGAAGTTGAACAGTATGGGTCCAAGGACAGAGCCCTGGGGGACCCCACTGGTCACAGGACACCACGATGAGTGACTTCCATCAATTACTACCCTCTGGGTCTGACCCCGGAGCCAATTTTCCAGCCAGTGGATCGTGGAGGACCCAAGGCGACAATTGGCCAGTTTCTCCAAGAGATGATCATGGGACACCAGATCGAAGGCTTTTTTGAAGTCAAGATATATGACATCAATCTCATCTCCCTTGTCCAGGTGATAGGTCACCTGGTCGTAGAAGGAAATGAGATTGGTCAAGCAAGACCTACCCGCAACAAACCCGTGCTGGCTATCCCTTAAGATGTTGGCATCGGCCAGTCCATTAAGGATGGCCTCCTTAATAAACTTTTCTAAGATCTTCCCCGGGATAGAAGTCAGGCTGATGGGCCTATAGTTAGCCGGATCCACTTTCCTCCCTTTCTTGAAGATAGGCACCACATTGGCCTTCTTCCAGTCTTCGGGCACTACACCAGAGCGCCAAGAGTTTTCAAAGATCCGCGCTAGAGGCTGGGCTATGATGCTCGCCAGCTCCTTGAGTACCCTGGGGTGAAGATTGTCAGGGCTGGCTGACTTGAAGGTATCCAGCTTCTCAAGATGTTCCTTCTCGAAGTCAGCATTAATGGAGGGCAGGGGATCACCCTCACCCGGACTTCCCGGCCCAGTAGCGGGCATGGGCGTCCCATGGGGCTGATGAAAGACCGACGCAAAGTACCTATTTAATAGGTTGGCTTTTTCCTGGGCGTCAGTTGTCAGTTGCCCCATCTGGTTCAGCAGGGGTCCAACGTTGCCCCTGCTTTTCCTCCGGCTCCCCACATATCTGAAAAAGGACTTTTTATTGTCCTTGATGCTCAAAGCTAGCTGGAGTTCAGTTGCAGCCTTGGCTTTCCTGGTCTGCTCCCTACAGGACCGGACCAGTGCAGAATAATCCTCCTTGGAGGTGACTCCCATCCTCCAAGAAGAGCATTGCCCTTAGTGGCCTCTCCAACAATTGCACCAGGAATTCCCTAACACTCTCCAAAAATTTTCTGAGTTGCCTATGCACTGCTATATTGCTCTCCTACCAGATGGTAGGGTGACTGAAGCCTCCCATGGGAACCAGGGCCTGTGATTGGGAAACTTCCACTAGCTGTTTGAAAAAAGCCTCATCTACCTCATCCTCCTGATCTGTTGGTCCATAGCAGACCCCCACCACATCACCCTTGTTGCTCTTCCCTCTGACCCTAACCCAGAGACTTTCAACAGGACTTTCTCCAGTTTTATACTGGAGTGCTGAGCAATCATACAGCTCTTTTACATAAAGTGAAACTCCTCCTCCTCTTATCCTCTGCCTGTCCTTCCTAAACAGTTTGTACCCATCCATGACCGTGATCCAGCCATGTGAGCTATACCACCAAGTCTCTCTTATTCCAATCACGTCATAGTTCTGTGATTGTATGAGGACTTCCAATTCTTCCTGATTGTTTCCCAGGCTCCATGCATTCATGTGCAGACACCCAAGGTAACTACCCAACTGCCCTACTTTCTCAGAAAGAATGAGAAGGCCTCCCCTATGCTCCCCCCCTCCCACTTGTGCTTCCTCCAGGTCATCCACTTGCCCACTTACCTCAGGCTTTTGGTCTCCATACCCTAGCAAACCTAATTTAAAGCCCTCCTCACCTATTTAGTGAAGAGTTGTAAAGGGTCCCCAGAGAATTCATTTTGTCATCTCTCTAGGAATCGTTAAGGCAGTTTAGAATTAATGCAAAAGGTCTAATCTAAAGATATATTCAGTGATTAACTCATGACCAGTTTCCAGCTAGATTTTCCGTAAAGAATTACTTTAGTAGATATGGTAATATGAGAGTGATATAGCTGTGATGGTCCAGAAACTATGCAAGAGGCAAGGATACAGCCTTTAGCCAGGGTCTGTTTAAATTATAAAGAGGCCATCAAGCAAGTATGCAGCCAACTGTCAATGAACTAGATTTATGTATTGTAAATAACTGAATCTTAAGGTAAAAATAGACTTGAATCATTGTTTTTACTTCCCAAGTTACAAATACAATGCAAGGTGTAAGTATCCACTCTCCAAAGGGTTCTAAGCATCTCATATGAAAGAGTTCAGGCCCTTTCAATTCAACACATGTAAAAAGAAACATCTGTTTTACTATTTGATTGTCATCAGATCCTAATTTTATCTTGCAGATGGTGAGCAATTAGCTGTATCACATCATAGCAAAACAGTAGGATTATAAAGTCATTAAAGTAATGATATATCTCATGTATTTCTCTATATTTAAGTTATTGCATTTATAATCTACATATGTTCTTATCCATCATTTCTACTGCTCTATTATATTTTGCATTGTCTGGGAAAAATAGAGAGGCAATTTAGCTGAGTTGAGAAATACCACTAGTACAACAGAAAGCAATGGAGAGAGCTACACGTTTTACTGTCTTCTCTCCAAAACAAAAAGCAAAACAAAACAACAAATAACAATAAAAAAACAGAATTAAAGGAAACTCATGTTCCATACCCTGATCAAGAATCATGCAACAAAGTCCCTTTATCATTCTGAAGTTCATTTGAAGTGTTACAGCTTACAGAACTCCTTTCTGGCAAATGTTGCCCATCTTGAGTTTTCTCAGAAAACAATGGGTGCTTATACACACACTCTGGGAGTGGACAGGAGGCACTTTAATTAGAGCAGCTCCAACAGCCGCTCTAATTAAAATGCCTGGAACATCATGTGTATCAGCACCCCCATGCTAAAAAATGATGGTTGGGGTGCTTTAACTAAAGCTCTTTGAACGAGCTTCAGTTAAAGTGCCCTGCAACCATTTTTCAGTGCGAGAACACTGATACACAGGATGCTGGAATCTGCTGGGGCATAGTAATTACCACACTCCAGGAGACTTGATTAATTGATTACATGTATTAATTGATTACTGCATGTGTATAGGTGCCTAATGTGACTCAGTGCTTTGTAGAATAGAGGGCATGAAAAGTACTGTATAAGATAAGCAACTCCTTTTAACAGAAATTATCTGTCCTCTGTGAATGAAGCTAAAAAAGTATGCCCTAAGAGTGGAAGTAGTGGCTAGGCACACCCATGGGCACACTCAGGAGCATTCATTTCCCCCCATAACAAACCATGGAAGCTTCAGTCAGAAAAAAGATATAGTAATGGTAGCACAAAAAGAAACGTAAGGAAATACCTAAGAAGCACGGGTAATCCAACCTGGCTGATTTATGACATGAAACCACTGTAAATCAGCACAACTAGCCGCTTTTCATAAGTAGATGGAATGGGAAGAGACAAAGAATAAGCTAATGTAATCTTTCTTCTCCATCTTTTTGCTGAAGAGATCATATGTAGCAGTCAGATCACTAATTTGTACAAAGTGTAAACCAAGCTATTGGCTTTTATCTTCCTGACCTTTTTCTTCTTCTGATTTTCTTGATTATTTAAGAGACCCATGAATAGATGTTGGCTAAGTTTTAAACTCCTTGAAAGCAGTTCATTAGCTGTTCTCATTTCTCACTGAGTTCCCAAAGGATGAAGAAAATTACTTTGGTAAATTTCAAAGGACTTGAAGATAATCCAGCCAGTCTAAAAGGCTTTTTTCTTCACAAAGGATAAAACAAGGCATTATAGCTTTAGTTACTATATAATTTATTGCAAAGCATCAGCCTGCTTCTGAAATGGCAAAGAAAAGCTCCCACAAGGTGTAGATACTTACCAGCTGTTGCATCTTATACAGGAAATTCTCTACATGCAATGCAGTTCTATATAAAACAGTATATACAGTTAATTACACTTCTGAAGGGTGTAGCTCTTATTCAAATCATCTGGAAAAAACACCCATAATCCTGGTTCTATCATAAAACCATGAAAAATATAAACATTTATTCCAAATAAGAACTCAAAATGCCACATGATTAAAGCCCTGGGGTGGCAGCAGCAGAGGACACAAAACTAACCATTTCTGTGTTTATGATTTATTTTTAAAAGGTCACCCATTGGATTGTCATATATACATGTTAAGAAATAGAATTGTTTCACTATAGCATTGGCTCTCAGTACAAAAATGGTTTTGCAAACCTTAAATACATAGGATATTCTTGCTAAATACTAATTAGAAGTTTTGAAAACTACTTCAGGTCTAATTCTGCAACACGTGGTCAGTGGTACTTAAACAGAGCTTCATTCAATACACAAGTAAGGACTGGAGAACTCATTTCAACAGACATTGTAAGAACATTACCTTTAAGTGAACAACTTTCCAATAAGGTACTTAAGCATGTATTTAAGGTTCCACTCCTATTAGAGGCATATTGTCTGGAATCCTTATTTTGCCCTGTTATTCATTCCTCTCTGATTTGGGGCATAATTATTAACCATTCTCATCACTTAACTGATGTGACTAATCTGTATCATACATGGTTTATTCTTCCACTTATCCTCTCCAAGGTAGATCCTGTCGCTGGTGCAGCACATTGTTTTGGCAGTGGTGTACTTAAGGAATTCTGGGTACCCTGCTCTATGCATTTATTAGCCGTGGTATCATCTCTGCTGCTCCTCCTTTATGCTAGAGAAGGGTGAGAGGCCATTTATTTGACACCTCTACCCCCCTGGTGCCACCCAATATCAGGTATCTCTCAGAGCATTTCTGGATGCTGCTTTTCTTCCTCTACAGGTATGTTGTACCTTACTAGAGAATAAGTAGAGAGCACCATGTAGAGAGCACCCAGTAGAGCAGCTGCACCTCCACCCTTTTTGGACCATGGCACAGGAACAGCAACTGGGGACTTTTTTAAGACTCCAAAGCAGGTAAGAATTTCTCCCCTCCCTTCCTCTCTGTCCTCAGCAGCACCTCCCCTAGCTTCTCATTCCCAACATACCGTGCCCACCACTGCCACTGCTGCTTTCCCTAGCAGACCTGCGAGTGGGGGAGAACTCAAGAGCTGCTCCTGCCCTGCTCCAACAAGGCTGCACAAGGATCCAGGTTCAGCCTGGGACAGCAACAGTGTTGGCAGTGGGTGGGATCCGTCATCCTGCCCAGTCTCCTTGGGAGTTTGCCACTGGCCCAGGAGCAGGTGAAGAAAGGGGACATCCTCCCATTGCCCCTGTCACTGGAGAACATTCTCCCACTGGGCCAGCCAGAGACAGTGGCAGATGGAGAAGGGGGAATGGGAGGAGGAGGAGGGACATGCTGCTGAGCCTGGAGGGAAAGAGAGGGGGTGCTGAGAGTGGGGGTGGGGGATTCTTACCTGCTTCAGGGACTTAAAAAAATGTCCCCATCTGGTGCTCCTGAAATGTGATCTGCCCACCCTAGTTCAGGGGCAAATTTGGGAAGTAGGATTCAGCCACTCCTGCAATGGTGGTTATTATTCCCATATCCCCCTTTACAAACTCTTGCATCCACCCATGTGATCTGACTATGGATATGGAGCAATGGGCCTCACATCTTTCCTGAGTGGAGTGTTCACCATCTCACTAATCATTTGTGGCTACTGCAACCAACAGCCCAAGCATATAGCTGAGCTCTCTGACTCGAAGCTGGCCTCTTAATCAGGGACAATCATGTATTTCATCATGTGTTTCAAATTACTTTCTTCTCAGAAGTTTATTTCTTCCAGACGTTTGGGCAGTTGGGTGGCAGTAAAGTAATCAAGAAAACAGGATTCATTCTCTGGTGCATCTTATGGAAATCTTTGTTTTCATGGTGCATGGTTATCATAAGGCAACTATCCTCCTAGCACCAAATCTTCACCATTTTCCCTCCAAACTTCCATTGAACTCAAACAGAATTATGCTTAAATATGGCTTTCCACGTGTATGACTGAAAAAAGAATTAAGCTGTAACTTAATATACTAAAATTCAGCTCATGATATTTAAATACAGCAATCTGTTTTTGTACATATTGAACACTGTCTTAGTTGGCACTCTGAGCAGTCATTACTCACCAGTTCAGACCTAGAGTTCTGGGGGGCGGGGGGGGGGGGGGGAGTTATACAACAATTACCTCATTAAATTTAATTACACCAAACTACAGTTTTTTAAATGAAGTGATCACACTTTTCCCTCTAGCTCATGGAAATGTGTCATGCTGATTAGTTAAAACTTGTAAAAAGGCTGGGATAGTTCTTGTTTATGGCTTGTAGAACTCTCACCAATTAGCAGAAGTACAAAATTGTTTGATAAAAAAAAAAGACCTCAGATAAATAGCCACAATGTTAAGACTGAATATAGCAGAAACAACAAATTTGAAGAATCACGGATCTAGTGTCTAGACTCAGTTCACTGGGCCATATTATAACTTTAACAGTCCACTGCATTAATGTGGCCTGCTCTCTCTACATCCTGAAGATTACCCCATTCAAGATTCAAAACAGGACCCTTTTATGTCAAACAGTCATGTAACAGTTTGAGGGCTTATATAGCCTACTGTAAGTGTAAGAGACACCTACGGTTTTATAACCAGATCAAATGATGCCTTCCCTTTCCTACCAGTAAACCCATTCCAAATCTCCAAAGAAGATGAGCTCCTTAAAGGATGAGCTAACCTTGGGTACCTATACATGTGCTCCTTCACATTCTAATTCAAATGCATTGTAGCAGACTCAATTCATTAAAAACCATAAAGCCAATATTGTTAAATTTCAGTGCCTAAATTGCACCTTCAGGTATATTTGGCAGTTAAACAAAAATGGCTTGATTTCCAGAGGTCTTGAATTCCTGTGCTTCGGTACCTTTGCAAATCAAATTATTTACAATACAAATCTGTGTTGTCAAATTCATAGATTCATAGATTCATAGATGGTAGGGTCGGAAGGAACCTCAATAGATCATCGAGTCCGACCCCCTGCATAAGCAGGAAAGAGTGCTGGGTCTAGATGACCCCAGCTAGATACTTATCTAACCTCCTCTTGAAGAACCCCAGGGTAGGGGAGAGCACCACGTCCCTTGGGAGCCCGTTCCAGACCTTGGCCACTCGAACTGTGAAGAAGTTCTTCCTAATGTCCAATCTAAATCTGCTCTCTGCTAGCTTGTGGCCATTGTTTCTTGTAACCCCTGGGGGCGCCTTGGTGAATAAATCCTCACCAATTCCCTTCTGTGCCCCTGTGATGAACTTATAGGCAGGCACAAGGTCGCCTCTCAACCTTCTCTTGCGGAGGCTGAAAAGGTCCAGTTTCTCTAGTCTCTCCTCGTAGGGCTTGGTCTGCAGGCCCTTGACCATACGAGTTGCCCTTCTCTGGACCCTCTCCAGGTTATCCGCATCCTTCTTGAAGTGTGGCGCCCAGAATTGCACGCAGTACTCCAACTGCGGTCTGACCAGTGCCCGATAGAAGGGAAGTATCACCTCCTTTGGACCTATTTGTCATGCATCTGCTGATGCACGATAAAGTGCCATTGGCTTTTTTGATGGCTTCGTCACACTGCCGACGCATGTTCATCTTGGAGTCCACTAGGACTCCAAGATCCCTTTCCACCTCTGTGCCACCCAGCAGGTCATTCCCTAGGCTGTAGGTGTGCTGGACATTTTTCCTCCCTAGGTGCAGCACTTTGCATTTCTCCTTGTTGAACTGCATCCTGTTGTTTTCTGCCCACTTGTCCAACCTATCCAGGTCTGCCTGCAGCTGTTCCCTGCCCTCCGGCGTGTCCACATCTCCCCATAGCTTTGTGTCATCTGCAAACTTGGACAGAGTACATTTCACTCCCTCGTCCAAGTCACTGATGAAGACATTAAAGAGTATCGGTCCAAGGACCGAGCCCTGCGGGACCCCACTGCCCACACCCTTCCAGGTCGAGACCGACCCATCCACCACGACTCTCTGGGTGCGACCCTCTAGCCAATTCGCCACCCACCGGACTGTGTAGTCATCCACATCACAGCCTCTTAACTTGCTCACCAGTATGGGGTGGGATACCGTATCGAAGGCCTTCCTGAAGTCTAAGTATACGACATCCACCCCTCCTCCTGTGTCCAGGCGTTTCGTAACCTGATCATAGAAAGAGACTAGATTGGTCAGGAACGATCTGACTGCCACAAACCCGTGCTGGTTTCCCCTCAGCATAATTTGTCCTGCCGGGCTCTCACAAATGTGAGCCTTGATAATTTTTTCAAAGACTTTGCCAAGGATAGAGGTGAGACTGACTGGTCTATAGTTGCCCGGGTCCTCCTTCCTCCCCTTTTTGAAAATAGGGACCACGTTGGCCCTTTTCCAGTCCTCCGGGACCTGGCCCGTGCGCCACGAGTGTTCGAATATTCCCGCCAGTGGCTCTGCAATGATGTCGGCCAGTGCCTTCAGCACCCTCGGATGGAGCTCATCCGGGCCTGCCGACTTAAGGGCATCCATTTCTTCCAAGTGACTCTGCACCATCTCAGGGTCTACGCATGGAAGTCTGGTGCCTTGCTGCTGCCTCTCTACAACCCCAGTGTGAGACTTGTCGTGTCCCTCACTTAGGAACACTGAGGCAAAGTACTCGTTGAGGAGTTCAGCCTTGTC
Source organism: Alligator mississippiensis (assembly GCF_030867095.1). Taxonomy (NCBI): domain Eukaryota; kingdom Metazoa; phylum Chordata; order Crocodylia; family Alligatoridae; genus Alligator; species Alligator mississippiensis. The sequence continues at coordinate 40,463,066 of NC_081824.1, forward strand.
TCCTCTGTCCATCACCAATTTTTTCTGCCCATTTAGCAGGGGTCCTATTCCTCCCTGGGCCTTCCTTTTACTCCCTATATATCTAAAAAACAATTTCTTGTTGTCTTTTACTTGAGTTGCCATCCTCAGCTCCATGGTAGCTTTGGCCCGTCTAACTGCCTCCCTAAGAGCATGAGCAGAGGAGGTATATTCGTCTTTGGTGATCTCTCCCTGTTTCCACTTTTTATGTGCTCCCCTTTTGTCCCTTAGGCTGTCCTGGATTTCTCTGGTCAGCCATGGAAGCCTTCTGGCCCCTTTCCCTCTTTTGCCTCGCTCGGGGATTGTCTTGCTTTGTGCCCAAAGGATCATTTCCTTAAGGCACAGCCACCCTTCTTGGGCTCCCATCCCTTCAAAACTCCTACTCTGCAGTGCGTCCTTCACTAATCGCCTGAGTTCATTGAGATCAGCTTTCCTAAAGTCTAGCACTTTCACCCTACTAGTTACCTTACCCACTCGACGTCTTACGTTGATCACCTAATAATAGAATTCAACAAATTTGACAGCCCATGGCCAGAGATTTTAAAAGACTAATTTAGAAAGACTAAAACAAGTGCTCTAATTGAGAGTCCATTTGTTGGCTACAAATGTCCAGCTCGGGATCCTTAAAATTCTGGTTTATTAGGTGGATTGAAACACTATAATGAAGTCAAATCATAAACCTTGGGGCTGGTCCCCACACACGCACACATGCACACACATAGTAGCAAGTTACAAGAGTCGGGTATACCTATCCCACAGGAGCTGGAGTCTGCCATCGATGGCCAGTCAAGGCTTCTTCCAGCGTGGTGTTATGCTCCAGAAGGGTGTCGCCGGCTGGTCCTTCTGGCTGGACAGGTTGGGTGCTGGTCAAGTTGGAGATTAAGAGGGTGCCACTGAGGGTCAGTTTTCACTGCTTTTTATCTGTCCTTGGCAGACTTTGGTGACTCCCCAGTTTTCAGGTTTGCCCAATCCAGGGGTCATTGACCCTCATGGGACTTCCCCCTCGGTGGCTACTGGATGGCATCTGTCAGCCCTAGGGGTTGTCCGCATGTACATGCAGGTTTGGGAGTCCATTGATGAATTTTGAATAGGGCTCTGGGAGCAGTCAATCTGGAGATATTCAGCCCCAAAAGTTGGTCCCTGGCATTGATTAACTCAGACCGGGGCTTCTAGCCCTTGAACAGTGATGTTTAGAGAATTCCCGGTTGCAACATAGTCTCCTGTTGATTTCTTCTGTTGGTTGATCTGCGGTTTCCCTAGGTGTTAATGGCCGCCTGCTACTATGTTATACATTCAATCACTAATTCACTCACTCTTTCAGGGGCCTACCTGATACAGGAAAGTGGCAGTTTGATTCCTGCCCTTGTTAACATTGTTACAATTTATAACTTCTGAAACGAAAGACATTTAGTTAAAAGGTGAGGAGTATAAAATATAAGCTGCAAGAGTAATGGCATGGCACACAAATAGATAAAAATACCAAAATACAAGGGGAGATACAAAATACACATGTACAAACTTTAAAACACAATTCCTTATCTTATACTGAAAGAAAGAGGAAGGAAGAAAAGGTAGAAGAAGAGAAACATATCCAAGGAGGGGAGAGCAAATGCAGGCAAGAGGAAAAGGGGGCTTTCTGCTACACATTTCATGTGAAAAATATCTTACACACACACACACACACTTATTTATACATAGTTATCCCATTCAACCTGAGCAGTGAGCCAAATTCCGGGTCCTGAAAATTGCTTTTGTATGAAAAGAAATTGCTGGTGAAGTGAACATTCCTTTTATGCTATCCTGCTTATTTACATAATTTATAAAGCTCTGTTTCTTTGAACATAGGAGGATTGTCATTGCTTAGCACTATATAGACTGAACTTCTCTGGATCATGCTACTAGTGCTTCTGTTGAGACAATGTCCAACTTCATGTTCTTTCTCCGTTTCTGTTTCTGTCCTTTTTCTCTTGCTTCTCTCTCACAGGCACATACCTATTCTCAAAACAATCCTCTAAAAACCACCTCTGTGTTTTAGGCAGTGGTACACGTCTGTGTTTTACATCAGGGATATCAAACTCACCCTACCCCTTGTGCCTGATCTGGACCCCAGGGCTCCTCACATGCTGAATCTGGATGCAATGGTGGGACCAGCAGCAGTGTGGGGGATAATGTAGCTGTCTCTGACCCTACCACCCTAATCAACATGCATCCTCAACAGGGCTCAGTGCCCCAGATTTTGGTGGCAGGCTTCACCCCGTGAAATCCTGGCCAAGTGACATGGCTCTGTGGGCTGGATTTATACCACAGACTGTAAATTGCAAACCTCTATTTTAGATAAAGGCTGATCTGATTTCATATAGCAATTGAAACATACCTTATAGCTATCTTACCAGAGCAGCAGTGTAGTCAGGTGCACCCTTCAGTGATATGTTGCCTGACCCACAACACTGCATGTAAAGTTAACTCCACAATTCAGCAAAACAGTGGAGATATGGTAATTGATAAAAATGATATAAAATTAAAAATATTCATCTGGCTAAGTCTTGTCAATAGATTTTGATGACAGTTCTTGAAAAATTTGTCACTGATTGGCTGTGAGAATTTTGGTAGACAAAAATGGAGGTTTGTTTGCATATTAGCAATACTGTATATAGAAATAAAACAAATATTTACCAGGATGCATGTGTGGTTTCAAAACACATGACAAAAATATAAAAACTAGGGCTGTGCAAAATTTTGCTGCCAGTTTTGTTTCAATGCTGTTTCGACTCATTTTGAGGTTGAAACAGCAAAATTGAAATGGAACAGATATAGTTGAAACAGTCTCGAAACAAAAGGAGGCAAGTCGAAACATTTCACTGTTTTGATATTTCGCCCATTAACTACTGTGTATTGAGCTGGTCCCTGAGTGAATCATGATGGATTGTGTAACACAGTAGCTAGCTAGGATAATGAGTTAATGAGCAAGGATTAACACCTACCAAACCACAGACTAAGGAGAGGAAAGAATCAATACAGAGCCAGGAACTGTTTCTGCCCCAACACAGAGACAGGCAGTTGCGCAAGCACCCATGTCATGGGTTTTGCCTGTCAGCAGCTAGGGATTCAGGGCCCCAGAACCCCCCTGCACCTAACTTCTTAACAGATGGTAGGCTTCGTGGCCACAGCAGGGCCTAGCAGCCAGGCCTGCAGTAGTTTCCACCCTCCCCGCCCCCTTCAACCCATGCCCCAAGACAGACACAGTTGCACAAGCACCCATGACATGAGTTTTGCCTGTCAGCAGCTAGGGGTGCAGGGCCCCAGAACCCCTGCACCTATCTCCTTGACAGCTGGCAGACTTTGTGGCCTCAGCAGGGGCTAGCAGGCCTGCAGCTTTCACTCTGCTGTGCCTTAACACACGCAGTGTCACCCATGTCACAAGTTTTGCTTGTCCGCAGCTTGAGGTACATTTTCCCCCAAACCCCTGCACCTATCTCCTTGAAACTTGGCAGGCTTTTTGGCCTCCACAGGGGCTAGCAGGCCTCCAGTTTTGACCCCACTGTGGCTTAACACATACACGTGACCTGAGTTTTGCTTTCAAGAACTTAGGGTGCAGTTTCCCCCAAACCCCTTCACCTGTCCCCTTGAAACTTGGCAGGCATTGTGCCCTCAGAAGGGGCTAGCATGCCTTCAGTTTTGACCCCACTGTGGCTTAACACATACATGTGAGATGAGTTTTGCTTTCAAGAACTGGGGGTGCAGTTCCCCCAAACCCCTGTACCTATCTCTTTGAAACTTGGCAGGCGTCATGCCCTCAGAAGGGGCTAGCATGACTTCAGTTTTGACCCCACTTTGGCTTAACACATACAAGTGACACAAGTTTTGCTTTCAAAACTTTGGGGTGCAGTTTCCCCAAGCCCCCTGCACCTATCTCCTGGCAGGCTGCATGCCTTCTACCATTCCTGCAAGTTTCAGAAGTTTTGTCCTTCCCCATTAAATCCTATCAGCAAAACATCAAAAAACGTTTGCCATTTCAACCCTGTTTCAACGGAACAAAACAGAACAGCTACTTCAAATCGAAACAAAATTCGAAACGAAACACTGTTCTGTTGAAACAGCAAAACACTGGTCAAAATGGAACGCTGCCAGTTCGCACAGCCCTAATAGAAATCACTTTTTCCACTCTTATTCTCCTACTCTTATTAAAACTGGACTTAAGACCTCGTTGACTTCACAGGGCACTTAATAAAGACTTTCATGAAATATGCTTTTCAAGGACCTGAAAAAAATACTAATTATGAAAAATGTCCAATGCAAAAAGGGGACAAAAATTTTAAAATACCTTCACAAAAATAGACATTTTGTATAAGTTCATGTATATGAAAAGACAACACTCAAAGTAAAATGTGGACATTTATTTCTCCTTCCTGATTACTGACTGATGTTAAGATTAATTAAAGTTCAGCAAAGCACACAGAAAACTGGCAGGTAACTCCTCAGTTCTTTACTTGCAGACTTTTCAAAACTGAAATTATTCCACTGAGTAGACAGAATATGAATTTGAATTCCCATGAGAGACAAAATGAGCAAGAGACAGACAGCAAGCTCTGTTCCTTTAATTTATTAATCTAGTAATCTATATTCCACATTTTTGCAAACCAAATTTATTCTGAATGGTTAATTAAGCCTGGCAAGACATCACTTGAGTGCATGTGATTTTTCTAATCTCCTTGCTGAAATCCTTGACCCCTCTGCCTTCATGCAAACATCAAAGAGGAAATCATGACAGCGGACTTCTGCTTTTATGAGGGTGTAAGTGAAATATCCCAAGATTATATGCTGTGAAAAAGAGATACCAAACTGACACATTTGCAGATTGCTTATTTACCTGAAATCTGGAAACTGACACTGACTCCATGGTGCAGATCTCATCTCTGCCTATGAGAATTTAGGTTTGCAATGAAGATAAATCCTTCAAACTTATGCATTATTCATGTGATCTGTTTTATAATTTTGCCTCCTCCCATCTTTGCTCAAACTTTAACATTTTACTATTATTGGTCACTTTTTATTTATCTTCTCATGCTGAACTAAACTTAATAGATTTAAAAGGTGCAGAAGTAATCTCTGTATGTCAGATGGCAGTTCTCCTGTTTTTTTCTCTCTCTTCCTTTAGATTTCCTCAGTCATCATATTAATTAAGCTACTTATAGGTTGTGTCTACATGTGGCCATATAGTGCAATTGTTACTGCACCATCATTTGGTACTTCCTTTTGGAAGTACCAAATGATCGCACAGTAACAGCCTGTACTGTGCGGTGCTGACTGAGTATGGTTACTTTTAGCTGCTACATTGCCGTAGTAGCACACTGTAATGAGGGAGCACATTGCTACAGTGGTGTAGCTGCAGCATCATGGTTTTTGCCTGTCAGTGCTACACTGCCATAGCATGTTACTATGGCACCATAGCATTGTGTGTAGATGTGCCCATTTTGTATGTTGGAAAGGCAATAAGACTTTCTTCAGGAACAAGGCAGTTTTTGGTCCCAGGAGACTCTGTAGTAGCCTGCTCCTAATTTCAAAAGGCAACTTTTTTCTGATGGCAATAGAAATTTAATGCCACTGAAGGTATTACTATGTTTCTAGCCCTAAACTGCTGATTTGACAGTAGAAGTTACCTAGAAAGCTACCATAAAATATATAGCCAATGATTTCCCATGGAATTAAACAAATTAGGATGAGGCTGGTAAATCTGATCCAAGGTGGGAACTTGCAGTTGTTACAAAATCCACACAGCCTTCATAAGTAAAATAGCCTATAGGTAGTCTAAATTATATCAAAGGTCATTTCTTTAATCTCAGTGCAACTGAAAATTAAACCCTGCATGTCTGTCCATTAATGTTTCTTTTATAATCTGTTACCCATGGCAAATATTCAATGCCAGTATTTCCCTTAGTATTAACTTGAAGGAAGATTTGTATGGGGCTCCATAGCTTAAAGACAGTGGGTCTCCTGATCTGACCACTGCAAAGCTCAAAGTTCCAGCTATGAAACTATGAAGCTGGTCAGCTAGGAAGAAAAGCTCAGGCTCATCCACTCAGTGTTATACTGATATTCCCATCAGCACAACACCAACAGGCAGGGCACAGTTGCTTCATCTCCTGGTACTGAAGTTAGCAAATAATACTGTAAGAAAGATAAATTGTAAAATAGGTTGTAGGTTAAATAATTTAATTAACAAACTACCTCTAAGGGCATGTCCAGATGAGCCTGCATGTGCCTCTTGCAGCATCTCAAACCCCTTTGAGATGCTGCAAGAAGCATGTGCAAGAATGCAAAAATGTTCCCCACACTGCAAATTTGCAGCCTGGGGGCAAAATTAGACCCCTGGATATCTAGGGGTCAAAAAACCCTGCCAAAAAAAAAAAAAGCAGGGCAGGGCCCTGAGGCAACCAGAGGCTGGGTCCTCTTCAGAGACACTCTGGCTGCCAGAGCATCTCTATGGTTAGCCCTCACCCTGGTGTTGAAGCACTCTGCCTGCCCATGCAGGGTAGGCAGTGTGCCAGCAGCAGGGAGCAGGACCCAGACTCCACTGCCAGTAAGTAAGGGGCTGGGGCAGGCTGAAGGAGGGGAAAGGGGACCATGGGGGGACCCCTGCTGGCCCTGACCACTTCCCCAGCCCACTTCCCCACCTGGTCCCATCCCCCACAACCCCCTGAGCACCCACGATCCTTTCCCCGCACGACCCCATCCCTCCTCAGCCCCCTGAGCCTTGCCGATCCCTTCCCTACCTGGTCTCATCCCCCCATGATCTTTTTCCTTCCCTGCCCGGCCCCATCCCCCCCCTAGCCCTCCGAGTCCCCGCATCACTGAGAATGAGTAGCCCTGAGCTACTTGACAGGGCAGCTTTTTATACTGCTGGGGACAGCACAGGTGCTGGCCCCAGGCTGTAGCTCCCCCTGGCTGCAGATCTGGGAGGAGCCAGGCAGGGTTATTTTGCCCCAAGTGGTACAATTTGCTCTACAACAAAGTGCATGTCCAGACACGTGCGCTGAGGCAAAAAGCCCCAGCTCAAATTTGCACCACTTCTATTTGAGCTGCTGCAAGCACACATGCTTGCATGTATGGATGTGCCCTAAGAGATTTCTCGCTGTTATTTAGGTACATGTTTTTCAGCTAAAGTACAAACTTCAGAATTATTATACATGTATAGGTTTTAGTAGTCAAAAGAGCTGTGAATCAAACAAGATGTTACAGATAGCAAAATAAAAGTAATTAGAAGATTATGTTCATGAGATTAAAAAATTGAACTCAGGAAGGATGCTACAACTTCAAGCAATAAAACATGTTAGTGAAATCCAAGAATATATATATCACTAATTCAAGTCATCCAGATGATGTTATTCTTTGGCCATGTCTGAATTATAGATGTCTACAGAAATGTCCATTTTAAGGCTAGAATCTATATAAAGTCTCTTCCCACTCCTGGTTAGTTTTTTTCATGGCTAGAAGTTTACCATGCAGCAGCATAAAAGCTTTTGCATCACTTGCTTCGTCTCACATCAAGTTATAATTAATGAAACATGAAATAACTGGACACACCTCTGTACTATACTTAATTATGCTATACACTTCAGTGATCAGGTTAGAAGATCACTTTATATGCTAAATTCTCTTTGTGTAACTGACAATCATATAGTTAATTAGGCTCTATTGTCATTTAGGCCTTATGATATTTGCGTTGGTTTGCCCAAAAAACATATGCTTTACATTGGCTTCTAGAGTTAACATCAGAATAGATTCACTTCTAACTACAAAATAAATACTATTTATGTGTGTCTGCTGTTCTAGACTTTGTTAAGATTAACTATAACTTTCCTATTGATCACATTTCTATTTAAAATAGACAGGTGGTCTCAACTATTTTTAATACTGTATGGTCAGATTGCCTAGGCAATAAATGTACCTGAAACGGAATTGAAGGGATGTACTGCAGAAAGTGTTCAGAGACCTTTACTTTTCTGCTATGACTGTGGAAATCATAACAATATTTTTTAGATTTAGATTTATTTTATTATTTCTTATTATTCTTTGTCAGAGTAGAGTTTGATCAACTATATCTCTATGGGCGAGTCAACTCGTCCTACAGCAACATAGCAATGAGCTATGTCACCATACACCATGCTATGGCGATATAACAATCATGTGGATCTACACATGACCAGCAGCTATGTGGCCATTGCAGTACATTCCCCTGGTATAGCACGCTGCTAAAGGGACATAGCAGGGTAATCTGTGCCACGCACACAGAGCAGTAACAGCCCACACTGTGCCATGCTTTAGTACGCCCAAAAGGAAGTACTAAAGCACCGTGCCATGGTGACGGTGACATAGGCCACATGTAGATGCATGCTATGATAAATTAATACACATTTAGCGGGGGGAAAAAAAGGAAAAACAGAAACAGCATCTTCATTTTGACATTGTTTAAAGTAGTAAGCATAAGACCACAATACTGGTCTACGTGTAAATGTACACATTATTATTGTTGTTGTTGTTGTTGTTGTTTCTGTATTTTCTGTGTTATTGTTACTATATAAACAGGCTTTAAAATGTTACTTGGGAAACATGTCTTAATCAGAGAAAATATATCACTGAATTCATCCACAAGATGAGAATTTTTGGAATTCTTTTCACTCAGAATAAAAGTAATAATTCTTGCTTTATTATAACACAAGCTTCTGATTTCCATTAGGCTTCTGAAATTAATTTGTTGGACTTCAGAGACTCATTTTTACTGGACATGAAAAAGATATCATTTTAACTTATGTTGAAAATAATTAGTACTCTTTTACTACTACTGTTATCATTTTTTTTACTATTAACTTATTATTTTACTATACTGGAAGCAATATAGGAAATTAAGCTTGCTAAACCTGCTTTCAATAAGTAGCTAACAGTTGGATTTGGATTGGCTGATTCCAATGCCAATTTAATCCCACTTCCTACACTTATAATTTATGCCAGACCCCTCAAGAATTCCTCAAAAAATATTTTAATGATCTTTAATTAAATAATTATTTAATATATCTGAATCCTTTTTGTCATGTAGTAATGTTTAGTGAAGCTAAATCTTGTTATTTTGTACACTTTCAAGTTACGTCTATTCTGTATCAATTGCACAAGTAGAAAAATAACTCTTTTCCAAGAACTCCAAACTGCATATTTTAGTCTTTATGCAAACGCTCCTCTCCCACAAATATTTTGCAATAAATCTATTTGCCTTTTTATCTATCACTACAGAATCTACATAGGACAAGTATTACATAATACATAATATAGTAATGTCATTATATCTGTGACAGTGTAGAAAAAATGCAAGAAGAAAGCATTTCATTAAACAGTCATTACAGGGTTAAATAAAAGTAAGTGCAGAATTCTCTTTCAGCTTTTGCACCCAAATGGTGATGTTCCAGCTGCAGAAGTGTCATTTGTGACACTTCTGTACATCTGATGAGTCTATGACCCTGGCATATGTTCATTCAGTGGCATGATGAGATCTCATCCCTCATCCCAACAAGCATGCCTTCTGTTATGCCACATGTGCATGGCAGGAAGTGTGATTTTGGGATCTGAGATCAGATCCTAATCATGCCATTACTGCTTTCCAGTGCAGGGGGAGCTGGGGCTGCACACGGAGCTAACAATCAGCTGATTGTTCCTGTTCAAGATGCAGGGCTGTCCAGGGACAGTCCCAGGTCCAGGTCACCCAGGACTGTCATGGCAGACAATCAGCTGATTGTTGGATCTGGCTCAGACAGCCCCAGGTTTGAGACTGGGTGTTTGAGCTAAGGCTGGCAATCAGCTGATTGTCAAAACCCTACACCAGTCAGCACTGGCTTGGCTGCCTTACATGGCAGAGCAGAGACTCCATCAGGGGAGAGCCTTCAACTTCCCCTATCGGGGAATTTAAAATTGTGCCAGGCAGCTCTGTCCAATTTAAAGTCTCAAGAAGTGGAAACCAAAGGCTCCCCTCCACTGGGAGCCTCTTCTCCCTTGCTCCTGGCATCCTGGATAGAGCTGCTTGATACAGGATTTGAAGTCCTTTTGCCTCCCCCTCTAGTCTCTGGGTAGGGCCAAAACATGTTAAATGTAAGGGTCCATAGAAATGAGTCATAGAAGTGTTCTACATTATATGTGTTATTTTATGTGAGATACAAGGATTTCTTAGGGTGCTATCATTTATTGGACCACCAACATAATTGGGATAGAGTTAGACAAGCTTTCAAATTAAAGATATTCTTTGTCGGGTCTCCTGGAAAAAAATTATAGCTCATTCTCCATTTATAGTGCCTTAAACCAGGTGCAGGTATAGCATCTGTCTTATTTTTGCCACAGTTAACACATTAATCAGAGCATAATTGTAACATGTATAAGGGGTCTAATACCTGTGCAGTGGGGATATGTTAATGTCTTTGCTATTACTGAGTGTGCCCAGTAGGCAACACACTGGCTAGGCAGATAGATGGATACTTACCCATGTACCTAAAAGTAATTCCTGAAAAAAATGGATAGAAGGCATGTAAAAGAAGGGGTGTGCTTCTGTGTTCTAGCCCAATACCTGGGTGGTTAAGCCCTCTGCTGAGGGAGCAGGAAACACAGGTTCTAGGGCCCCATCCCCCAGGAAAGATCAAGAGATTGATCCTAAATCTCTTCAAATTCATGTAGTGATCCAGCCACAGGTCAAGCATTATCTAGCCTACTCTCAAAGCTGAGTCACTGCACCTTTCATTTAATATTAAGTGCATTAAACATAGGGGAAAGCTTCCATCTTATTTGGAGCAAGGATCCAGGCTAGAACCTGGGGCCAGTGTATTTTCAGAGCAGCAGCTATCTTATCAAACTACACACTCGCTAGCTTGTTCTTTTGCATGGCTCCATGTATCTTCTTCAATTGGTTTTCCAGGGCAGCAGCTTCAAAAGGGGAGCTGGAGAAGGGAGTGGAGTATCCATATTGCATGGGTAACAGAAATTCTGGGTAAGGCCAAAAATGTAATTTACAGGGCTTGAAAACTGCCATTTAAGCATCAGTGAAACAAAATAGTACCCCAATTGCTCTCTCAAATGTTTGACATAGACAGTCCTCTGGACCTGAGGAAGACCATCTTGTGCACAAAGGCTTCTCTAGTATCTCTCTCAGCTATCTACTTGATCCGATAAAAGCTATTACCAAACAAAGCATGCTTCTCTGAATTGTCATATTTGTACATTGGATTTTGGACTTGGATTCTATTTGTATTTGGATTCCATTCAACAACTTATTCAAGCCCACATAGAAAATCTCTTTTTAACAGACCACATATAAACAGAAAGAATGAGACATGCTGGCCCAAGGCAAAGTACTGTCACTGGATGTACGCAGCATAACTTTTACACTCAGTGAGTATAGCTATAATTATAGAACAAACAGAATCCTTTACACCTTAAATCTTTTATCCATTGAACTTTTAGACCTAATAACTGAGGCCAGACCAAGGTCAGAAATAAATATATGCAAATTAAACAATAATTAAGAAAAAACATGTAAATCTTTAAAATGTAATGATTCTATCAGAGTTCAATGATAGTAGATGTTCCCCAAAGCAGAAAGAAACCATAACTTTGATATTATATGCCATGGAAATCATTGAGGTTTCACTCAGGCCCCATCTCATTGCAGAATTAGGCTGAATGAGAAATAGCATAATGAAAAGAAAAAGGAACAGGAACAGGTAGGAGAGGGAAAATGGGAAAAAGTATTACAAGCAGACAGTCACTCTTTAGGTCAGGTGTATGGCAATAAAAGATTCTTTTTAATTTATATGAATTAAATCGATATAATGATTAGTTAATTACAAGTAGAAGTTGTAACTAAAGCAGGTCTTAGTTGATGAAGTCTTCTAGACAGACAGTGTCAAGAGGCCAGGACATTTCACTATTACCATGGAGAACGTTATTCCTCTCCAAACTAATTTCTCTTTCTCTTTTTACTGCTCTGTACATTTCACCCTTTCACTACTCCACCATTTTACTTCCCTTCCTCTTTCTGGCAAAAAATGTTCTTATGTAGACAAGTCTTTACTGTCCTGGCTTCCATTTGCTCATATACATGATAATTTCTCTCTGTTAAAAGTAAATTTGTGCATACAATTTACTATTACTGCTGCAAAACAGAATAGAAAGGGCCAGATTCTCCAACCATTATGCAGAAAATAATATCTACTCATGCAAGTAGACCTATTGGCTTCTATACAACTATGAAAGTGACTAAGTAGGCATATCTCCATGTGCACTTTAACATGCAGTAGCCTATTTTACTGTGCATTAAAGCATCACATAAACCATGCAATTATGCTAATGTGTAGTAATATAGGCTACTGTGCTTGAAGCGTCACTTAACACCTGTGCACATTCATTGCTCCATGTTAAGGCAGACTAATACACACATTTCTTTAGTATTACACATTGGAGGTACTACATTTAATTTGGAGGTACATTAGAAAAAAGTGCCTTAATGCATGTGTAGACGTGCCCAATGTTATTGAATGTGAAGATCTACATATGAGTCTGGCCCTAATTTCTTAATATTTTTCAAAAGGACCTGGAATAGAGTCTGACCACTGGCCAGATCTGCCATTTTGCCCATCCTTGGGCTAGAAGAAGTAAATGATGTAAAAGCTGTCGTTTAAAAGATTAAATACAATTTAATCTCTCTATATGCTCTCTTTTTTAACAGTATAACCAGGTTCATTACAGTGATGCCCAGGGTGGGACAGAGGTGCAACACATCAAAATTAAATTAAAGCCTGGACTTTAAAGCCACAAGACTTTCATTCTTTGTATAGAAGGGGATACCCTTGCATCATCTACCCATGGGATGGTAACTGGTGGGAGAGAGGAAGTGAAATGAGACAAAGCCAAGCGAAATGAGACAAAGCCATTCTTCCCCTTCCCCTCAGTACATTTTGTGCCACCATTCTGTGGAATGGACACTAAACTAAATAGAGACCTGGAGCAAGGTATTCCTTCCACAGAGCAGTTAAGGAGATGTTATGATTCAGAGAGTTACAATCACTGTAGCACAATATAATGCCCCTTATTTTAGGTTTGTGGCAAAGCCATGCTCAACCATAATGAGAAGAATAATCACACCTGAAGCTCAGTAATACTTAGATTATTTTGTCCAGTTTGGCGTCCAAGAGATGTTCCTGAGATTCAGCAGGGATTTCAGCCTTTCAAAGTGAACCTTGCAGACATCTTACGGATAATCTGAAAGTAAAATCAACGCTGGCCATGTCTACATGAGATGCTGACTGCACAGTAGCCAATGACTATTTGCACAGTAGTGTCACATGGCAGGAAGTGTGACACGACACTACTGTGCAGTAGTCTCAGGCTACTGCTCAGTCAGCTTCACATAAAAGCTGTTTGGTGATGCTACTGCACAGTAACTCCAATTACTGCACAGTCATTTAGTACTTGCTTATACAACTTTGAATAAGGAAGTACTGAATGACTACGCAGTAACGACTGTGCAGCTGGCATCTTATGTAGATGCGGCCACTGAGAAGCTAAATTTCAAAGGTTTTAAGGCCAGAAGAGACATTGTGTCATATAATCTGACCTCCTGCATGATTCAGGACACTCATCGCCCATGACATCACTACTACGTAAACTTTGAAAGGAAGGCCTGTAATGAGAACTGAATCAATAGAACACCTGGGCATACTTGGCTCATAGTCAGCTAATTGTCCACTGTTAACCCCCAAGTCATTTTCTGCAGGGCAGCCTCCCAATATCAAGACATGGCGGGTGAATATAGTGAGGGACTACACTGAGAGGCTGGAGTTGGGGCAGGATTAGGGTGACCACTAGAGAACATCACAGGAGGCTAGTCCTGCTACAAAAACCTCAGGAGGAGGTTCCTGAAGAGGTAGAAAAGGGACCACAACCTGAAGCACATAGACATGAAATCTGTGAAATTAAGAGGGTCATTTGCTTTGCTTTTCCTTTCCATTAAATTTAGTGCATATGAGATGTGCTGGAGCCTATATTCTTCCAGTTTTCCTTTGAACACTTCTGGAAGAGGGAAAAACAGTACATGCTGACTCTTACCTCCATCCCCTACTTACTTTTTCAAGGCCCATTGAGGTGGGGAGATGAGTCTGTTCTGGAAAGGAACATAACCCACTGACTAAGGTGGCACCAGTCACCCATGCTCCTGGGGCAGGAAATCAACTGGGATCAAAGGATCCCAGCAAGATAAACTTCCAAATGTATCTTAAAAGATTCCAAAGTAGGTACTTGCACCACCTCTGGAGGGAGTCTATTCCAGGCCTTGGGGTCTCGCACAGTGAAGAAGTTTTTCCTTATGTCCAGGTTAAAATGTTCTTGGAGGAGTTTGTGACTGTTGGACATTGTCATCCCTTGGGGAGCTCTGGCGAACAGGCGTTCCCCCAGAACCTGATGTACATCCCTTATATACTTATTGGTAGCCACCAGGTCACCCTGAGCCTGTGCTTTTCCAGGCTGAAGAGTCCCATGGCTCTCAGCCTCTCTTCATAAGGCCTATTCTCTTACCCTCTGATCATGTGCATGGCTCTCCTGTGGACACTCACATCCTTCTTGAATTGTGGAGCCCAGAACTGGATACAGTACTCCAGCTATAGGCTCACCATGGCTGAGTACAGAGGGAGGATAACATCCTGAGATTTGCTTGAGAAGCATCTCTGGATGCAAGCCAGAGTTTTGTTCACTTTACCAGCTGCAACATCGCATTGATGGCTCATGTTCATCTTCTGATCAATCATGAACCCCAAGTCCCTTTTGGCAGGGTGCTAGCAAGTGTAGCACTGTAGAGCCTATAAGCATGATGCAGGGAGGGGGGTTTCCCTGAGGTGGAGTATCTTGCATTTTTTCTGTATTGAATATCATCAGGTTTTTATCTGCCCCCTTTCCAAGCCTATCAAGGTCAGCCTGGATCACCAGCCTATCCTCAAGTATAGACACTCTTCCCCAAAGTTTGGTATCATCAGTGAAATTAGCCAGTCCACTTCTGACACCAGTGTCCACATTGTCAATAAAGATGTTAAAGAGTACAGGTCCAAGGATGGAGCCCTGGGGGACACTACTGGTCACGGAGCGCCATGATGGTTCACTTCCGTCGACTACCACTCTCTGGGTCCAACCTCAGAGCCAATTCCCCAGCTGTCAGACTGTGATGTACCCAAGGCCAATTTTTCCATGAGGAGATAATGAGACACCAGATTTGTAGTTGCAAAAGAGCAACAAAAAGTTTATGGAAAATGTAAGCAGATTTGTGTAGCCAAGGCAATCAGACAACTAGGTCAGGAAACATAAAATGGGTCAAAGAGTTAAACTTTATACATAATGATCTTCTAGCAGAAGATTATCTATCATGTATAAAGAGATAAATGTTTTAAATATAGTCTAGTTTGAATGTATTGCTTAATTTAGAATATGGCAAGCACAGATGTCTATTTTTAGTTTCCTTTCCAAGCCAGGTATTTCTGATCTGTCTGCTGACTGATCCAAAGAGAAAGTATTGTATCATCAAAGGAGGAGTAGATTCATTTTTCTTAAAATTCAAGGCATTTTTCAATATTAAAGGAATGCATTTTGTGCTAACAAGGTGGCAGTATGGACTGTGCAGTGGAAGGTACAGTAACATAAGATCTTTATACAACTATGGAACCTTTTTATAGCCTTTAAATTATTATACTGATTTCCACTATATTTATCTCAGTAATTAAACTTAAAAATTATGCATTCTAATGAACAAGTCTGAAAATGCCCATCTTTACAGTTCAGCAAAGCTATGCAGCCTGTATCAGCCTGAGGAGGCCTATAACCTTCATGGTTCTCAAGGTCAGAGTGAAACTTCAGTAAAATAAAGTGTTGTGAGCTTTGCAATAGCTGAACTGAAATGGAATGGAGGCCGATAAGAATACCTTACAAAGCTCTCACATGTGCAGCTGCATGCTGGTACTTCCAGCCAAACTTAAACAAAGCACTGATCAATAATTACTGCTTCCAAAGTAAGACAGGCACAAATTATTTTAAACAGAATAGAGTACACTCAATGTAGACATTTATTTCTCCTGCATTTTTTGCAGTATATAGACAGTGTGCCTTTGAAGAGAACTAATTTTTCTTTCTCAGATAAAAAAAAGATTAGAAGAAAAAAGACTGGGGAAATTTGATATATTTTTCCATAGAAGAACAGCTCAAATTTATCAATGGGTCATAGTATTAAAAAGGCATGTATAGTTTTTAGAACTACATATTTTTGGTGGTGTATTTGGGTATCTGTACCTAATGCATTTATATATACACATGCATATATAGATATTTAATATAGCTATATAAAAGAAAGAGCTGTTTTTCAGATTCCCGAAGCACAGACTTTAAGAACAATGCCAAAAATCATGACAGTTGGCAACACTGTACTTAGCCTTTATGTTTTTTATTAGTGAGCCAAATTTATGGATGAAGTAACTGTTACAGCATTAGTTAAAACCCAAGGAATCAGCTGAGGTTAGTGGAAGCTGGTGTCAGCAAACTTGGTGACATTTTAGAAGGGAAGGGTTGTAATAGGACAAGTAACTGGCCACTCTGACAGGGTAGAAGATATAGTCCTTATGTTGAACTCTCCCTATCTCTCTCTCTCTCCCCCTCTCTCTCTTTCCCTCTCTCTCTCTCTCATATCATCTTATTGGTTGCTTTTTGAGGTATGGTCTGATTGTCCTGCCCCCTCCAGAGGCAATTTGTACCACCATATGCTCACTAAAACTAGCGTCTTCGGGTTTATTGAAGTGCACTTTATCATTGTTTATGATCCCTCTGAGACCACCCTATTATTTTTAGAGAATAATTGTTCACAGATAGCGTTCCCACCTTGGTTCTAGCACACATAGTTCGTTGGTCCAAGTTTATCCCCTCTTTAGGGCTTGGTTACTCATCATTCTAAAAACAAAACGAACAATAAATCCCATCCTAAATTCTCTGCTGGGAAGGATCTTCCTGATTTGATTTTTCTCTGCAGATTATCCTTGCTCCTATCTTTAGTATCCTCTGCCTAAAATCCCTTTATATTGTTGAAGCTCAGAAAAAATTCCAGGTCTTTCTGCCACGGTGAGTGAATGGAGAGAAGTCTTCATCTCACTGCAGATTCTTAGCACTTGACATTCAGCTGAATCATCACAAGAGTTCTGCATTGCTACACAGAGCCCTTGAGCCAGACACTGGGTAATATGGAATACATCTCATTTTACAGTAACGTCACAATAATAAAGTGTTAAAAATGTAGATTATAATCTAAGTTCCTAATAAAAAGAAGAAAAAGAACAGGGGACAGGAAAAAAACGTGTATTGCAGCCATATCTCTATAAATAGTATTTTGTCATTCATTAAACTGTTGCAGTAATCCATTAAATCCTTCACTTATACAGGTTATTGCCTGTAAATATATCTGTACACACTTTGATCCTTTTTGAATTTGGCTTCCTTTAGGAGTTATAAAAAACTCTTAGTTGTCCATAAGACAATCCTTAAATGGTTTGGTCAGTAGATATTCCAACTAAAGACATGGAGATGTTGGTATTCATTGAATGGGATGGTAATATTCTAAAGAATAAGAACAACATACAAGAAATAGCAATCCACATATAAGCAATCATTTAGTTCGGTGCTTATGAAAGACCAAAAGTACAAAACCAATGAAAAATGTAAGCAGTTATTCCTATTCAAACTGAGAAGTACACAGCATTTGTTCAGATCAACATCCAAAATGGAGGAGGAGATGATCTGAGGAGACAAGTTGCTACCATAGAGGTGACAGAGTGACAGATGAGTATACATCACACTGGGCATGTCTAGATGTCGCCCTACTGTGATGTAGCAATGAGCTACATTGCCATATGGCATGCTAAAACAACATAGTGATCATGTGGGTCTACACGTGATCAGTAGCTACGTCACTGTAGCAGCATGCTCCCCCATTTTAGCACACCACTACAGTGACATAGCAGTAAAATCTAACTGTGCACCGTGTGCACGGCACAGTACAAGTGGTTTCATAGTTTCATAGTCGGTAGGGTCGGAAGGGACCTGAGCAGATCATCAAGTCTGCCATGGGCAGGAAAGAATGCTGGGGTCAAACGACCACGGCAAGGTGTCTATCTAGCCTCCTTTTGAAGACCCCCAGGGTAGAAGCGAGCACCACTTCCCTTGGAAGTTAGTTCCAGATCCTAGCTGCCCTGACTATGAAGTAGTGCCTCCTGATATCTAGTCTGGTTACCATGCCATACTTTAGTAAAAGGAAGATGGTGAAATAAATATTTCAGCAATGTTGCCATATGTTGATGTGTAAACATGCCTATTAAGTCAGTTACATGGTGTCTGAGCATACCTATCAATTTGAAGTCACTTGCACTGAACTCCTGCTGCAAATAAAGAATATGGGAGAAAAGGCTGATCATTTGCTGAAGTTAATTTGAAGGACATTTCTATTATATTTTAATCCCTAGGACAGGAAGCATGATCATGTAACTAAAATATAGCCCTGGGAGCCTGGAGATCTCCTGGATATTTCTGAGATTGTCTATGAAACCATATCTGTCAAATGTGAGCAAAGCAGAGGGAGAAGAACAGTTTAGTAATGAAAGATGGGTGTACTTTTACATTACAGTGTGGAACTGCATGTGAACATGAGCTTCTTGTGTATGTAACCCAGAGATGCCACTCCTGTTTTGAAGTTGTCACACTAAGCCCAGGGGTGTCTGTAGTAGCATTATCATAAAATTACATTGATTTATTATATGTGGTTTGCCAAAAGCTAACTCAAGAGATGGGGTAAGTTAATATCTCTGCCAAGCCATTTACTCTATCCACATTTCTATAACACTCAGTAAAAAGAATGTCTATGGGAAGGTGGCCTGTAATAAAATACCGTATTTATTTGAATATGACAAGGTTTTTCCCCCAATCAGAATGGGAAAAAGCTCTTCATCTTACATTCTCATAAAAGGAAACCTAACTAAATACATTGTCTATCATTAGGGATCTAAGTTGTGGCAAGACAAAGGGTTTTTTAAGGCCCATTTGCAGCATGCAGAGCTGATTTCATGGGCATTTTGCAGCAGCCTGCCTCTCGCTGCTGATTGACAGAGGGCACCTTCACTCAGCCAAGTCAGATCTGTGTGTGGGGCAGGCACAGGCACAGGCTGTGGGCGTGAGCTCCCACCCTGCTTCCCTGCCCTGGGACCTCTGCAGCCCTGCAGGCACAACCCAGCATGGCTGGGGACAGCAGGGCCACACAGCAATCTCATCTCTGCTGTAAGCTCCCTCATACCACTGCTCTGGTGACATGTCCCCTGCACCTGCCACTGCTTTGAGGTGCACAGCCCTGTGCTGCTGCCCTTACTGCAGACCCGCACACAGGAGGTATGTCGCTGGGGCAGCGCGGGGCGAGCAGCAGCAAGGAGATCCCCCTGCAGCTCCTCTGCTCCGTGCCATGCCAGATCACAGGGGCGGGAAGCAGGGTGGCAGGGAACAGTGGGCTCACACCAAGAAGCTGCTTGCCACTGTTCTCTGCTGTCCTGCTTCCCTCTTCCATGACCTGGCACAGCAGGGAGCAGAGGAGCCACGCGGCAATCTCATCACCGCTGCTTGCCACACGCTGCCCCGGCAACACACCTCCTGTGCGCAGGGCTGCAGTGAGGGTAGCAGTGCGGAGCTGCATCCCTCAAATCAGTGGCAGGCACAGGGGGCACATCACCAGGGCAGTGGGGATGGGGACCTCAAGGCAGTGAGGAGATCCCCATGTGCCCCTGCTGTCCCCAGCCATGCCAGGTCATGCCTACAGGGCCACAGAGGTCCCAGGGGAGGGAAGCAGGAAGGGAGCCCATGCCTGCAGCCTGCCCCATGCACAGATCTGGGGGCACAGGTCCTCCCTGCCCCCTGGGACCACACACAGCAGCAGGGAGCTAGCCCCTTCCTTCCCTTCCCCTGGACAAACCACCCGTGGCCCTGTCCTGCTCCCCGCTGGGGCCCTGCAGCCACGTGTTGCAGCCCCGGGCCCCAAGCCCCAAGCCCCACCCGGCTGGGCAACAGCCCCAACCCTGCCCAGCTCCCTTCCTACATGGGTCTCAATTCTCCTCCCCCCCCCCACCCCACTTACCTGCTGTTTTTCCAGCAACCAAACAACATTATAACTGACCATATAACAATAACTATTATAACCAATCAGCAATGTAATAATGAAACAACGTTAAGCAGGACGACGTTAAGTGAGGAGTACCTGTACACATGCACATAATGAGCAGTGCTGAACTATGGGGTCATCATGGCTTGAAATGCTGTTGATTCTGCTGCGGCCCAATCAAATTAACTATATGGTAAATGATGAGTCTTCTGACTTTGGACTAATATCATGTATAGTGGAAAGCCAGGAACCTGCTCTTAAACAGATACTTGGACCCCACAAGTGAGGACTGTATTAAAATGGGGCTGAGTGAAATGTACTGGTACTACAGAAAGACAGAAGAGGATGATGGGAAAAATGGCTGAGGTACTGTTTTTTATATACACACACACACAGACACAGAGAGAGAGAGAGAGAGAGAGAGAGAGAAATATTTTTTGCAAAAAAACCTGTTTTTACTATATATAAGTAGACGAAAAGTGCATAATTTGTACTACATATAAGTAGGTAAAAAGTGCTGCCTAAATGTAAGTTTATAGAGTACCTGTGCTAAACCTTGCAGCAATTTCAGAGGAAGTCAAATGTATCAATTCTGGATGAACTAAGTCTAGGAGTACCCATAGTTATTTGCTTATGTGCAAAATACTACAGGTATGTTTATTTCAAAATCACTGTTTTCAAATGTGTCCCCTACTATCATATGCTTAGGAAAAGCAGGGTCTGATAGTAAGCAGGAGGGATGGGGGAAGGGCAAGGGGCTACCTGACCGCCCCTCCTCCCAGAATTATTATCTCTGCTGCAGCAATGAGACAAATTCAAGGCAAACATCCAAATAATTAGATTCTATGCCCAGAAAATTATAACAAATCGATACATTTTCCATATATAGAATCTAATTATTTGGATATCATCTTATATTCAGGGTAGTCTTATATTTGAGAAAATACAGTATATCGTCTTATATTCAGGGTAGTCTCGTATTTGAGAAAATAAAGTATATATTTATGGAATATTCTGCCACTTTTACTTTGACTTATAATATAATATTACTACACAGTCATTTTCAATTAAAGTTAATACACTTATGCAAAGAGAATATTTTTTTCTTCCAGTTTGAAGTTCTGGATATAGCAGAAAAGTCTTGCTAGCATAACATGGTCAAAAAGATAAGAAAGTCTGAAAGCATCATAAAGTTTGAACTGTAAAATTCTATTTTCAGGACTATAAATTAGCAATGGTTTTCCATGAGTTGCAGTTGCTTTCTTTGGCATACAACCTGGACCTGGGTAGATCAAGAATGATAAGCAAAGGGGTCTTAGAAAAATAGTCTCAATGAGTTACTATTTCTGCTGCATTTTTCTGATTTCATCATAATTAATTTATAAACAATGTCTTTCTTATAATTTGATAGTAAAAAAATGGATATCTGGTAGAAAATATTGTGTAAATAATACAATCCAAACATTCAGACAGTCTGTATTTCATTCTACTTTAAGATTCAAATGAAAGAATGAAAGAAAAGCAACAATGAAACTGATATAAAGAGAAGAAAATAGTGCTGGTCAGAGCATGGCTATGTGTTTGTAGGAAGAATGTCTACAGTGCAGAAAAATGCTTTAAATAAGTGCCATATGAGTAAATGAATCTTTGTGTCTTAGTGAGTTAGCTTGGGTACCATGAGTGTGAGGAATGTGTTGAATGTGATATCAAAAGACATACAAAAGGCAGGTGTGAAAAGATGATAGATAAAATAGAGTATAGAAGCCTGGGATGGTGTTATGAACAGTGAATAAGGAAAAGAATAAGATAGAATGGAAAGGTTTGGCGATTTCCCACTGAGGAGAGTCTATGGACTAGATCCGCAATAGGTATATCTACACAAGATGCTTTACTGTGCAGAAGATTAATCTGTTGTGCAGTAAATCATCACCATCTACACATGTATGACAATTAAGGTGCAATAGACTAATTTACTGTGCTGCTGGACAGTCCTGTCAGATACAAGTGGTATCCAGCAGCACAGTAAATTACTAAGCTTAAATATATGTGTAGATGGTGACAATCAGATTAGTTTACTCTAGCTGAAATTGAGCCAGAGTACATTCAGTTGCATTAATTGCACGTGTAGACATACCCAGTAAATCTGTGTTTTGACACCTGAAAAGAGTGGGGAGCTTTTGGTGGACACTGCCTGAGAAATTCAGATGTACAGGGGTCCTGCAGAGGAGGGAACAGCCTGACAGAATCATCTCCCAAGCTATCCATTTCATGTTCCTGTAAGTGCAGTTTGGCCAGATGCAGAAAGTAGGCCCTTGGCTCTCATACATACCTACATTTTGAATGGGTCAAAAGCTAAACCAACATCTGGATGTATATTCCTGAACTGCCAAAGTGAAAACTGAGTATTTCAAAGCCTGGTCATTAATAAAGGCCTCTCCTATCCTGGTTCTATAAAAAAAAAACAAACAAAAAAACAACTATATATTTGCTAAAATAACTTAATTTTTAAGATAATCATTCTAGTGTTTTCTTTATATATTGTCTAGGACTACATTTTTTTTTAGATGTGTAAAGTATAGGTCTTTTCAATCAACTGAATTTAGAAACTATCCTCCTGTTTAGAAGATAAGTGATGTTTATTTTTTTAAGGCAAGTTCATGTTTTCAGGATTTCCTGGCTGATGAAATAAAATTATTGCATGGGGAATTGCATTTACCATATTCTGTTGGCCCAGAACCTATTATTTGTATCTAATACATTCAATATTGTAAAACAGCATCAGAAAAAAGATATTTGCTGTAATGAATTCTACTTAGTGGAATGAAAGATTAGCTGCAAATCAAAACAGTGCAAGTTGATATCATGCTTGAACGTAATTACATTGTGTGCTTGCAGGGATTAGAACATTCCTGTTGAGTGAAGATGAAAAAAAAAGCTGCTTATTGGAGTTTAATCCCATGGCAATCATTAGACAAAATAAGTGCTGCAACATGGTGCAGTTTCATTTGTTTTTCTGTGTGTATGGAGATAGAAGGGTGGGGTGTTTCTGACAGAAGATTGTGTTTCTACATAAGATTGGCCCACACCTGTAGAAGGCAGATTAGAAAACCAAAGGTGGTGACCAAATTCAGGTTCACAACCAAAATCAAGTTGTGAACCTGATAAGAAGTCTATCTATAGGTACATAGGTAACAGGAGGAAAACCAGTGGAAATGTGGGACCACTGCTCAATGCATCTGGACATTTGATCACTGACACCAAGGAGAAAATTAAACTCCTGAACAAGTATTTTGTAGCTGTATTCCACCACTCTAAGAGTGATAGCCTGCTGGATTCAAATATGACAGAATAAGGAGTCACAGTAGGGATGATCACCTACCAACAGTCAATGTAGAGCTGGTGAAAGAACAACTAGAGAGGTTGGATAACTAGAAGTCAGCAGGACTGGATGAACTCCATCTGAGAGTGCTGAACAAACTAGCTGAAGTCATTGCACAATCACTGGCAAATCTCTTTGAGAATTCATGGCACTCAGGAGAGGTCCCAGAAGACTGGAAGAGGCCCAATGTTGTACCCATATTCAAGAAGGGGAGAAGAGAGGACCCAGGGAACTACAGGTCAATCAGCCTGACCTCAGTCCCAGGAAAAAAATCTTTGAAAAATTTCTCAAGGAGTCCATATGCAATAAGCTAGTAGAAAGCAAATTTCTGAGTGACAGCCAGCATGTTTTTTTGTCATGGGTAGGTCATGTCTGACTAGCCCCATCTCCTTCTATGACCAGGTTACTCACCACCTGGATAAGGGAGATGAGGTTGATGTCATTTACTTGGACTTTAGGAAGGCCTTTGACTTGGTGTCCCATTAGGCTCTCAAGGTAAAACTAGGAGGCTAAGGGCTCAACAATTCAATGGTCAGATGGATGGAAAACTGGCTGTGGGGTTGACCCAGAGAGTACTAATAGACAAACCTGTGTCGAGCTAGTGGAAGGTAGCCAATGGGGTCCCCCAGGGTTTGGTACTTGGACAAGTGCTTTTCAACATCTTCATCAATGATCTGAATGTGGGGGTGAAAAAGCAAAGTTTGCTGATGACACTAAAGTGCAGCCATAAATCATGGTAGGCTGATGATCCAGGTGGACCTAAACAGATTAGTTATATGGGCAAACCAGAACCAGATGCTGTTCAACACTGAGAAGTGTAAAGTGGTCCATCTGGAATCAGCAACAAACTTACAGGCTTGGTGGTGCTACGTTAGCTAGCATCACATCTGAAAGGGACTTGGGGGTCACAATTGACCATAAAATGAATATGAGCCACCAGTGTGATACTACAGTTAGCAGAGCAAACAATACGCTGGCATGCATCAACCAATGCATCTCAAGCAAAACTAAGGAAGTTATTCTCCAACCTACTCAGCATTGCTGAGGCCTCATCTGGAGTAGTGTCTCCAGTTCTGGGTGCCACACTTCAAGAAGGATGTGGAGAAGCTTGAGAGAGTCCAGAGAATAGCCACTCATATGATTAGAGGCCTGAAGAGCAAGCCATACGAGGAAAGGCTTATAGATATGGGACTGTTCAGCCTAGAAAAGAAAAGACTTTCAGGGGGGTCTGATGGCAGCTTACAAATATATCGGGGTGAGCATCAGGGGCTAGGCAAATGACTATTCACCAAAGCGCCCCAGGGGAAAACCAAGCACAATGGTCACATACTCCTAGAAGAAGGTTTAAGACTGGATATAAGGAAAAAATGCTTCATGGTTCATGTGACCAAACTCTGGAATAGACTCCCAGTGTCGGTGGTGCAGGCACCTACCCTGGAGAGCTTCAAAAGGAGACTGGACACACACCTTGCTAGGGTTATTTGACCCCCAGCAGTCTTTCCTGCCCAGAGCAGGAGGGCTGAACCCGATGATCTCAGAAGGTCCCTTCCAGTCCTAAACTTCTGTGAATCTGAGAATAAGTTCTTTTCTCTTCCTTACATGTTTTCTTGACTGATTTATCAAGCTACATTAGTTACATTAGCTTCCAAACAACCTAAAAATATATAAAAGACTTTGGAATAACATTCAAAAAGAAATGCTTCATCTCTAGGCCTAGCAGCTACACTTCTCAAAGGATCATTAGCTTTGCAATCTGAATTTTGGTATCAGAGCTTGGGCACCACTGCCTTTGGCAGTTCTTTATATGAATAACACAATGTATGTTCTGAAAAAATGATCCGTACAGAACTTATTTAGACACAGAGCCTTTTTCAAATGTTCTGACCTTTCTTTAAAAAAAACCTGTATATGGGATGGTTAGATGAATCTACAGATTTGATCTAAGCAAAGACAGAAGACAATTATTAGCTCTTTAGGACACCAAATTAAAAAAAAAAATCAATAATGGGAATACACTTGGACATACAAATTGGCATGTGCATTGGCATGTAAAGATATATACTCTTTTTCTGGTATGCTCATTATTATGCTTATTTCGAGCTACAGCTGTTTGGGGATTTTCCACTGTAACGATTTTTAAAGGACAATGCAGTCTGCAAAACTGAATTTTTTTTGTAGGAATGTTTTGATTTTCCTGATGGTAAATGTTTTGTCCAAAACCGAAACACTTCCCTTTATCAAGTGAAATGGAAATGTTCTGGCTTTGATCAGTTCAGCGGTCATTTGTGTCTGCCTGAGTTTTTGTGGTGGATCAGTGGAGTTAAATGCCCCATACCTGTACTCTCTGGTATTTGCCAGATATCCAAGCAAATTCTATCTTCCCTAATGCCTTGAAGTCTTTTCTCTGACTGAAGCACAACAGAGCACATGATCCTGGAACTTTATAGAAGAAATATTTATTGATTAATAAAAGAGAGAAAAGGTATGAGACATCTAAATGATGATTCCCATTTAGGCCTACTAGCAGCTCACTGCAGATACAGTAGAATGTGAAACTGAGCTGAAACAAAACTTTTTGACAATTTCAAAATATTTTTTTCAGAACCTTCTGTTCCCTGAAAACAACTGCTATGTTGGTGATCTCTTGTCTTTATCTGGGATGAAAAGGACTGTCAAAATATCAGAATTTCCATTCATAAAATATCCAAAATATCAGAAAGTTCCATTTTGACCTGCTCCAATTATGGCCTTGGTTTGGTTTCTGGGAAGTTTTCTTAAACGTTCTAAGGCAAAAATGCTATTTTATTCCTGTTCCCAGTTTGCATGCTTAAATTAATTGGTTCTTGTCTCCTTTTCCCACTCTTCTGCCCAGTACCAATAGCAAAGGTTAAGAGCATAGTAAAACTGCAGCTTAGCAACTGAAAATTAATATATATCATGAACACATGTTTGGATACTTTTAAGAATGTTATGCCTAAGTTGTTACATTTTCCCAGGGATTGCAGGAGGGAACAGCAGATCTGTAGGCTAAGTAGGCTCTCTGAATAAACAAGCGTTATCATTTTATAAGTTTAGCTCCTTGGCCTTTTGAGAATAACACATTGTACCAGAAGTCGGGTATGAAGAAAGACAGAAAAACGGAGCATCACAGAATTCCAGAGGAGTTAAAGCTATCTAGCAATGCAGCATAAAGTGGAAGAAATTTAAGCAGAGCTTCACCATATATATGATGGCCAGTGGAGCTACAGAGACCGAAGATCAACTCAACATAGCTATTTTTTTTAAATATA
This sequence comes from Alligator mississippiensis, assembly GCF_030867095.1. Lineage (NCBI taxonomy): Eukaryota > Metazoa > Chordata > Crocodylia > Alligatoridae > Alligator > Alligator mississippiensis. The sequence continues at coordinate 40,489,995 of NC_081824.1, forward strand.
GCAGGCCCAGAAGCTCTGTATATTTATAGTAGCGTACAACTGTCAGAAGCAGAACAGAAAAGCTATGGCACAGTAATAAAAAAGTTTGATGAATACTGTATACCTAAACAAAATAAAACCTTTGAACAGTATAATTTCCACAGAAAGAATGAGACACAATAGAAGAGTCTATCAAAGACCTCAGATTGCTGAGCCAGACATGCAACTTTGGAGACCTAAAAGAGTCCATGAGCAGAGACCAAATAGTATTGGGTATAAGGGATACAAAAATCAGGAAAAGACTGTTAGAGGATCCTGAACTTAATTTGGAAAAGGCAGTTAGACTGTCAAGTGGCTGAGATAACAAATGCCAGGCTGCAGAAGCTGGAGGAAAAAGCAAAACAAGCTGAACTAGACAGGATTACAAGACTGCAAAAATCTAAGGGAATACACAAACAATACAAAAAGGAGGACTTGACTATGAAGCAGGCAAGCAGAGGCTAAAGAGACCTGGAAAAAAATGGTCAGCTGCAGATCTTGTGGGGGTTACCACAAACCCATGCAATGCTCTGCATTTGGTAAGTGCTGCAAGAAATGCAAAAGATTCAATCACTTTGCAAGAGTTTTCAGAAAGGAGCAGGATGCAACACACAAGAAACAGCAGGTGCATGTGTTATGCAATGAGGAAAAGGAAAAATTCCTCATTGGCACAATGCAAAAAGTTCATTCTTCTGATGATTAGACAATCATCCTGGACACCAATGGACTAATGTTAACTTTTAAATTAGATACAGGGGCACAGGTCAATGTAATACCTGAATATATTATTCAAAAAATGAAAACTAAACTTGTGTACTATGAGAATAAGAAAGTGAGACTTAAAGCATATAATGAAAACTTGATTGCAACCATGGGTTTTTGTGCACTGCATGTTAGATACAAGGGTAAGCTAGTAAAAATTCAGTCTGTAAGAGTCCCAGGAAAGCTAGTCCCAATTATTGGGTTGTGAACATGTAAAACTCTAGGTTTGATTAAGAAAATGGATGCCATTGAGGAACTAGAAAGCAAGAACACAGGTGAAGAGTTTTATGATGTGTTTCAAGGCAAAGGCAGAACAAGCTGTCAACTGAGTACAAGATAGAATTAAGAGAACCAAATATTCCCACCATACATGCTCCAAGAAATGTTCCCCTTGTACGAAGGGAGAAACTGAAAGAAGAATTAGTTAGCATGGCCATAATAAAAAAGGAAAGCAACCAAATGCTTGGGTTCATTCACTAGTCATAATAGAAAAGGGGTCGGACTTGATGATCTATTGAGGTCCCTTCTGACCCTAACATCTATGAACATGAAAAAGAAAGATGCATCCTTGAGATTATGTCTGGATGCTAAGCAAATGAACAGGTACATCAAAAGGTAACATTTTCCCATTTCCACTAGAGAAGAGGTTTTTGGCAACATGGCATAAATTAAATATTTTTCCATTTTGGATGCCTCTTCTGGGTTTTGGAAAGCTCTCCTAGAAAAGAATAGTACCAGATTATCTACCTTCAATATGCCCTTCAGAAAGTATTGTTTTCATAGGCTTCCTTTTGAACTGTGTTCTGTATCTGAAATATTTCACAGAAAGGTGCAACACATTTTTGAAGGTCTTGATGGAGCTATGGTTTATATTGATGATGTATTAGCTTGGAGAAATATTATGGAAGAACATGATTTGAGGCTAAGAAAGGCACTAGAAAGAGCTCACAGAGCAGGTTTGAAACTGAACAAACAAAAATGCAAATTCAGGGTCAAAGAAAGAATATATCTGGGAGAAAAGCTGAGAAAGGGGTGCAAATCGATCTTGCAAGGGTTAAAGCCATTACAAACATGTCACCTACTATAGATAAGGAAGGAGTGTAGAGATTACTAGGAATGATCAGTTTTGTAGGGAAATATCTACCTCACTTAGCAGAGCAGACCAAACACCTTAGATCACTCCTACAAAAGAATGCTCAGTGGATCTGGGAACATGAACATGAAGCTAAATTTAAAAACTTGAAGGAAAAAATAATGAAAGCTCCGGTACTAAAATACTATGACCCTAAAAGACCCATGAAATTGTAGATAGATGCTTCTAAATAAGGCATTGGAGCAGCTTTGCTTCAAAAACATGGGGACAGCTGGAGACCAGTAGCATATGCATTTAGGACACTCTCTAAGTCAAAGTGTCTGTATGCACAAATTGAGAAAGAATGTTTAGTTCTGGTGTATGGCTGTAAGAAATTTCATGTATTTATCTGTGGGAAGCCTGTGACAGCTGAAACTGATCACTATAACAAAGAAAGTGTTATCAGACATGCTACCCAGATTACAGAGACATTTCTTTCAACTGAAAATGTATGATCTAGACATACAGTACATGGCAGGAAAACATCTACTTATTGCAGATACATTGTCCAGAGAATATGACACAATGGAAAATGACAGAATTCCAAACATAGTATGCATTAACTTAATTAAAAGAGTGATTCCTGTCACAAATAAAATGTGGGCACTAATTGCAGAAGTTACTGCTCAGGACACCACATTGCAAGAAGTGATAACAGTTATTTGTTCTGGTTGGCATGGAAAACATATACCTAGCCCCTACTCTCAGTTCAAGGAAGAGCTGTTGGTACCGAATGGCATTTTGTTCAAAGACTCACAACTTGTTGTTCAAGCAGTACTAAAGAAAGACCTGTTAAACAGACTACATGAGGGGCATCTAGGCATTGAAAAATGCAAAAGGAGAGCAAGGGGTACTCTTTATTGGCCCAACATAAATAATTACATAGAAGATACTGTAAAGCCTCAATCAAAGTGCCTAAAGTACAGATCAGCACAAAGAAAAGAGCCCATGATGGTCATGGAGGAGCCCATAGCACCGTGATATTAAGTGGGCATTGACTTATTCATACATGTGGGGGAAAATATGTATTCATAGATTCATAGATGCTAGGGCCAGAAGGGACCTGAACAGATCATCGAGTCTGACATCCTGCCCTTGGCAGGAAAAAGTGCTGGGGTCAGATGATCCCAGCCAGATGCCTATCCAGCCTTCTCTTAAAGACCCCCAAGGTAGGGGAGAGCACCACCTCCCTTGGAAACCCATTCCAGATTCTGGCCACTCCTACTGTGAAGAAGTTCTTCCTGATGTGCAGCCTAAATCTGATCTCTGTCAGTTTGTGACCTTTGCTCCTTGTTACCCCAAGAAGCACCCTGGTGAACAGAGAATCTCCAGTTCCTTGCTGTTCCCCTTAACGAATTTGCGGGCAGCCACAAGATCTCCTCTCAGCCTTCTCTTTCAGAGGCTAAAGAGATCCAGGTCCCTTAGTCTCTCCTCAGAGAGCTTGGCTTGCAAGCCCTTAACCATATGAGTGACTCTCCTTTGGACCCTCTTGAAGTTATCCACATCCTTCTTAAAGTGCAGCGCCCAAAACGGGACTCAGTACTCCAACTGTGGTCTGACCAATGCCGCATAGAGGGGAAGTATCACCTCCTTGGTTCTATTTGTTATGCATCTGCTAATGCATAATAAAGTGTGGTTAGCTTTGCTGATGATTTTGTCACACTGATGAATCACATTCATCTTGGAGTCCACTGTGACTCCTAGATCCCTTTCTGCTTCTATGCTGCTGAAAGGCTCATTCCCCAACCAGTAGGTGTTCTGGATATTTTTATGCCCTAGGTGCAACACTCTGCATTTGTCCTTGTTGAACTGCATCCTGTTGTGTTCTTCCCACTTTTCCAAACTGTCCAGGTCTGCCTGCAATCTTTCCCTATTCTCCAGTGTGTTCACTTCATCCTAAAATTTAGTATCATCCACAAATTTGGATAGAGTACACTTCACCTGCATATCCAAGTCACTGATGAAGACATTGAAGAGTACAGGTCCAAGGACTGAGCCCTGTGAGACCCCACTGCCCACATCCAGGTCAATACCAACACATCCACCACCACTCTCTGGGTGCAACCCCCCAAGTCAATTTGCCACCCACCAAACTGTGTAAGTCACAGCCTTTTATTTTCATAGACATTTTCATAGACATTACAGCTGGAAGGGACCTCGCAAGATCTTTGAGTCCAGCCCCCTACCCCAGGGGCAGGAAGTCAGCAGGAATCATAGGAACACAGCAAGATAAACATCCAAATGTCTCTTGAAGGCGTTCACAGTAGGTGCTTGAACCGCCTCCGGCAGCAGTCTATTCCAAACCTTGGGGGCTCAGTCACTAAAGAAGTTTATCCTTATGTCCTGCCTGAAACAGTCGTGGAGGAGTTTGTGACCGTTCGATCTTATCATCCCTTGAGGCACTCTGGTGAACAGACTTTCCCCCAGATCCTGGTGAGAACCCCTGATACAATTATAGGTGGCCACAGGATCACTCCTGAGCCTGCGCTTTTCCAGGCTGAAGAGTCCCATAGCTCTCAGCCTCTTATCATGAGGTCTGTTTTCCTGACATCTGCATGTGACTCTCCTCTGGACTCTCTCAAGCTTCTCCATGTCCTTTTTGAATTATGGAGCCCAAAATGGGATGCAGTATTCCAGCTGCGGCTTCACCAAGGCTGAATACAATGGGAGAATGAGTCCTGGAATTTGCTTGAGAAGCATCTATGGATGAAAGCCAGCATTTTGCTTGCTTTACTAGCTGCAGCATCACATTGAAGGCTCATGTTCATCTTGTGGTCTGTCATGACCCCCAAGTCCCTTTCATCCATAGTGCTAGCCAGTATAGCACTGCCGAGCCTATAAGCATGCTGTGAGTTTTTCTTCCCAAGGTGGGGAACCTTGCATTTTTCGATGTTAAACACCATCAGGTTCTCATCTTCCCATTTGCTGAGCCTGTCAGGGTCAGCCTGGATTGCCCTCCTGTCCTCAGGTGTGGATGCTTTACCCGAAAGTTTGGTGTCTTTGGCGAACATGGCCAGTCCGCTTCTGACGCCAATGTCCACATCATTAATGAAGATAATAATATAGGCCCAAGGACAGAGCCTTGAGGGACCCCTCTGGTTATGCAGCACCATGACAATTGACTTCCATCAACCATCACCCTCTGGGTCTGACCACGGAGCCAATTTCCCAGCCAGCAGATCATGGTGAAGCTGAGACCACAGTTGGCCAGTTTTGCTAAGAGGTGATCATGGGGTACCAGATCAAAGTCTTTTTTAAAGTCAAGATATATGACGTCAATCTCTTCCCCCTTGTCCAGGTGATAGGTCACCATTCGGATTTGGCTGAGCGCTCTTCCCACGAGATGTCCAGGTAGTTGAAGGAAAAAGGAAATAAGATTGGTCTAGCAAGACCTACCCACGACAAACCTGTGCTGGCTATCCCTCAGGATTTTGCCATAGGCCAGTCTGTTGAGAATGGTCTCTTTGATAATCTTTTCTAGGATCTTCCCTGGGATAGAGGTCAGGCTGATGGGCCTGTAGTTTGCTGGATCCACTTTCCTCCCTTTCTTGAAGATAGGCACCATATTGGCCTTCTTCCAATCTTCGGGCACTTCACCAGAGCGCCAGGAGTTCTCAAAGATCCATGCCAGGGGCTGGACTATGATGCTTGCCAGCTCCTTGAGCACCCTGTGGTGTAAGCTGTCACGACCAGCTGACTTGAACGTATCCAGCCTCTCAAGGTGTTCCTTCACAAGGTCAGCATTGATGAAGGGTAAGGAATCTCCCTCACCCGGGTCTTCCTCTCCCATAATGGACAGGGGCATCCCTTGGGACTAGTAAAAAACAGACTCAAAGTACCCATTTAGCAAGTTGGCTTTTTCCTGGGCGTCGGTTGTCAATTGTCCCATCTGATTTAGCAGGGGTCCAATGTTGCCCTTGCTTTTCCTCTGGCTACCCACATATCTAAAAAGGGACTTTTTATTGTCCTTGATACTTGTAGCCAGTTGGAGTTCAGTCACAGCCTTGACTTTCCTGGTTCGCTCTCTGCAGGTCCAGACCAGTGCAGAATATTCATCCTTGGAGGTGGATCAAGGCCTACATCCTTTGTAGGTCTTTCTTTTTAGACACAGGAGGTCTGCTAGTTCTCTGCAGACCCAAGGTTGCTGTGCCCTTTTGCTGCCTTTCCTCTGAGATGGGATAGACTTTGCTTGTGCATCCAGGATTGTTCCCTTGAACCACTCTTCCTGAACTCCCCTCCTCTTTGGGTCCTGGTCCCTTAGGGCCTCACCAACAAGCCTCCTGAGCTTGTCAAAGTCAACTTTCCTGAAGTTGAGGACTTCTGTATTACTGACTGACTTGCCAGCTTTACAACGGATGGTGAAGATGATCAGCTCATAATCACTGTCACCTAGCTTTCCTTCGATCATTAGGTCACTGATAAATTCATTCCCCATTGCCAGTACCAGGTCAATCAGTGCTTTGCCTTTTGATGGCCAGTAGACTTCTTGCATCAGATAGAGTTCATCCACCCATGTGAGAAAGCTTTGCAACCGTTCAGATTTGGCTGAGTGCTCTTCTCATGAGATGCCCAGGTAGTTGAAGTCTCCCACAACAGCCATGGACCGGGAGCGTGTGGCCTCGGCCAATTCCTTGGTGAACTCCTGGTCAAGCTCTTGATCCTGGGTAGGAGGTCTGTAGTAGACTCCCACCATTGTGTTCCCTGTACCATGTTCCCCATTTATGAGAATGGGATTAAATACTGTACAGAAGGCCTTCCAACAATCCAAGTAAATGACATCCACCTCTACTGCTGCATCTAAGCGTTTTGTGACCTGGTCATAAAAAGAAACGAGATTAGTCAGGCATGATCAACCTGCTATGAATCCATGCTGGTTGCCCTGCTGCATAATTTTTCCCACTGGACTCACACAAATATGATCCTTAAAAAAATGTTCAGACTTTTCCAAGGATAGAGGTGAGACTAATAGACCTATAATTACTCGGACCATCCTTCCTCTCCTTCTTGAAAATAGGGACCACAATGGCCCTTTTCCAGTCCTCTGGGACCTGACCCAAGCACCATGAGCACTCAAACCGCCATGCCAGTGGTTCTGCTATGACACTGGCTGATTCCTTCAGTACCCTCAGATGCAGCTCATCCGGGCCTGCTGACTTAAACACATCCAGTCCATCCAAGTGAATCTGCACCAAGTCATCATCAACAGTTGGTAGGCTGGTGTCCCTCTGATGCCCATCTAAGAACCCATTAGGAGACTTGTCTTGACCCTTGTTCAGGAACACCGAGGCAAAAAAATCATTGAAGAGCTCAGCCTTGTCCCCCTTGTCTGTCACTAATTGCTTGCTCCTGATTGTTCAGTAGGGGTCCTATGCTGCCCTGCGCCTTCCTTTTATTCCTTACATACCTAAAAAAGACTTTTTGTTGTCTTTAATTTCTGTTGCCAACCTCAGCTCCATAGTTGCTTTGGCCTTTCTAAATGCCTCCCTGCAAGTGCAGGCCAAGTATGTATACTCCTCCTTGGTGGCTTCCCCCTGCTTCCACTGCCTATATGCCACCTTTTTTGCCCTTTGGCTCCCCTGGATTTCTCTGTTTGGCTAGGGAAGTTTTTTGGCCCCTTTCCCCCTTTCCCTCACAATGGGATCATCTCCCTCTGCGTCCAAAGGATCTCTTCCTTTAAGAATGACCACCCTTTTTGGACTCCCATCTCTCCATTACTCCAGTATTAGCACTGGATTATTATTTTCACTAGCCTGAAATTGAGTTGCTGAAAACCACAACAGAAAACCATGTCATAACTCACATCAAATTGATTTTTGATAGATATGAGATTCCTCAACTTGAGAGAACAGACAGTGGACCTCAATTCAACTGTCCTGAGTTTAAAGAGTTAGCAAATAAATATGGATTCCGTCATCACACTTCAAGTCCTAAATACCCACAATTCAATTGTCTGGTGGAAAATGGAGTACAAATAGTGAAGAAACACGAAAGTTTACCTGTCACCCTTAAATTACAGGGCAATACCCATGAAACACAAATTGTCCCCAGCAAAAATGCTGTTTAATGGGAAACTCTAAACCAGGCTGTCAAATCTTGTGGATGATGATCAACAGAATGAAAAGCAAGACATGGAAGCATTTTAAAAAATGTCAAACTCAAACAAAAATGTACTATGACAGGGGTCCGAGGGATTTACCACAACTGCACAACAAAGATATGGTGCTTATTTCACATGGATAAACATGGAAGCAAAAAGCACTAGTTTCCCATCATGTAGCTCCCAGATCCTATAATGTAGCCACACTGGAAGGACAGGTGTTAAGAATAAACAGATGACACTTGCAACTCATTACGGGGAGAAAAGAAGCAGTATCATAAGATTCACAAAGGAAACAGAGCTAACATCAAAGCAACAAGAAACAACAGAGAAGATTGAAAATAACACAGAAGTAGAGACATCTGGACAAGGAAACCAAACAAGAACTGAATTAACAAGGATTTAGAATGCAGAGAAACTAAGAAGATAACTTAGAGCTAAACAGCCAACACAAAAACTAATAGAGAGGGCTGCTGTGTGAAATACCATTGTTTCATTTTGATGTTCATTTTGCCTTTTCAAAGGGACGGTGTTTCGTTTCACTCATGGGCTATAATGGATAATTATGAAAATGCCTAAAACTTTGTCATTGCTTGCCTGATTTAGATGAATATTGATGAGATGGTAGCCCCTCCTGAGAGCATGAAGCCTGCCAGGTTTCAAGGAGACAGGTGCAGAGGTTTCTGGGAAACTGCACCTCAAACTGTTCAAAGCAAAAGTCCTGACTCTTGCAGGCAGCAACTGCCTCCTCTCATCTGGCATGCAGATCCGGGGGGCACACACCACAGGGAGGGCTGAGGGGCTGTGCCAAACTCCTCCCAGGGTTGCAAGCCCATGGATCTGCGCACCAGATAAGAGGAGCGCATATGATGCTGATGCTGCCGCCTGGGACCAGCACTGGGCACAGCCCACGTCCAGCATTGGAGAAGTTTGCAGCCTGAGCCTCCTCTTATCCGGAGCACAGATCCAAGGGACTCGCACCCCGAGGAGGGCTGCTGTGCTGTACTGAACTCCTCCCAGGGGTGCAAGTCTCCAGATCTGTGCACCGCATGAGAGGAGGCTCAGGCTGCCGCTGCCACCTGGGACAGGCAGCATCAGCAATCTTGCCCGGTGCTGGGCACAGCCCACACCCAGTGCCAGTCCCAGGTGGGAGAAGCAGCCTGAGCCTTCTCTCATCTGGGGTGCAGATCTCAGGGCTCGCACCCCTGGGAGGGCTGCCGGGTTGTGCCGGACTCCTCCCAAGAGTGTGAGCCCCCTTGGATCTGCGCACTGGATGGGAGGTGGGAGAGGCAGCCTGAGCCTCCTCTCATCCAGGGCACAGATCCAGGGGCTCGCACTCCTGGGAGGGCTGCCAGGCTGTGCTGGATTCTGCTGGGTGTAGGTGCATGCAACCCACGCCCAGTGCCATAGAAGATTGCTGCTGTCACTGGTCCCAGGTGGCAGCAGCAGCCTCCTCTCATCCAACACACGAATCTGGGGGCTGGCACCCCTGGGAGGAGTCTGGCACAACCCCACAGTCCTCCCAGGGGTGAGGGCCCTCAGATCTGCACATCAGATGAGAGGATGCTGCCACCTGGGACCGGCGCTGAAGCCAAGTAAGCACAGCTTTTTCAAAGCCTTTTGTTTCATTTCAAGTTTTGCTGTTTCAAGCTTAAAATGCGTTGAAACAGCTTTGAAACGAAACACCCAGTGAAATTTTGCACAGTCCTAATAGAGACGTGTTAAAATATGCTTTAACTATGGTTTGAACTAAACTGACAATGTTAGTATTGTATGGGGATATGTTACATGTAAAGGGGGAAGTTGTGTGGATACTTTTAAGAGTATTATGTATAAGTTGTTACATTTGCTGTGCGGATTGCGGGAGGGAACAGTAGATCTGCTGTAGGCTACGTAGGCTCTCTGAATAAACAAGCTTTATTATTTTATGAGTTTAACTCCTTGGTCTTTTGTGAATAACACACACACACGCATATAATAGGAGGGAAAGGACAGCAGCAGCAACCCTAATGTGTGCAGCAGAAAGAAGTTCTTCCCCGAATACTGTTTAATCTTGAAGGGGTAGCCTGAACTATCCCCTCTTGGCTACTTTTAGGCTGGAAGCCCCTCAATCCACTTTACCTGTGCAGCTTTCTGTGATCAGTAACTTTTCCTCAAATGAAACCTATTACTGCTATATCTTCACTCCCAAGTAGGGGAGCTTGCTGGGAATGAGCACACTGAGGACAGTGTAGCAGAAGCCCTTCCAGAAGCATCTAACAAAAACTGCATAAGATGTCATTTTAACTGTTTGGCTATATGAGCCATATCTGAAGGGAGAGGAAACCTGTCACTTTTAAAGCTCTGTTTCATATACTCCATACACCCTTAAGTGAGGCCACTGGACATCAGAACTTGCTGACAATACTTTCAGGACTTGATGAGAATAAAGGAAATTGTCCAGAGACTTAAAGAGCTTAGCTCATTTTTACAACCTTTGGGTAAACTCCAGCTGCAGGAGAACCTGCTGACACAAGTGGTACTAATTCCCTTCCTCAACATTTGGGTAATAAGTAACAAACATGGTTGAAAAGACCACAGATGTAAATTAAAGCAGCTTTAGCAGTTGGCAAACTGTAAGAACATCTGGTTTAACTGTATCTTAATGCTTCTGCTTCTTGCCTTGAAAATGCAGTGTCTAGCACTCTCCATCAAATGGAAAGTTGAGTAGGGCTATGTAAAACTATGTCATTTTTATGTCCATTTATTTGTATGAAATCCTGATGCCAAATTTAATGTACTTGAGCAGAACAACAGTTCAGTAGAAGTGTTTTAAACTAGTGTCTATATATAGGATCATTGGAACGTAGGGCTGGAAGGGACCTCACAATGTCATCTACTCCAGCCCCGTGCTCAAAGCAGATTCAGCCTAATTAAACCATCTCTATGAAGTGTCTGTCCAACCTGCTCTATAGATGGCAATTCCACAACTTCTCTAGGTAGCCTGTTCCAATGCTTGATAACCCTCATAGTCACAAAGTTCCTCCTAGTTGCCCATGCATATTTCCTTTGCTGCAGCTTGAGACCATTTCTCCTCTTTATAATCACAACAGGAGCACACTGTTGGCTCATATTCAGCTTATGGTCTACTGTAACCTGCAGGTCCTTCTCTGTAGTAATGCACCCTACCAGTCATTCCTCAGTCTATATTTGTGCATGCAATTATTCTATCCCAAGTGCCTGACTTTGTACTTGTCCTTGTTGGATTGCATCTGGTTTATTGCAGACCATTTTCCAGTCTATTGAAGTCATTCTGGATCTTGTCCAGAGTATCTGCAATTCCACCCAGCTTGGTGTCATCCACAAATTTGGTAAGCATATACTCAGTCCCATTGTCCAAATCATTAATGATGCTATTATATAATACCGGACTCAGAGCAGAGCCTTGAGGAACCCCACTTGATACTTTCTCCCAAATAAACATTGAGCTATTGATGACTGCACTTGAGCATGATGATCCAACCAATATCCACCTTACAGTACTTTTATGTACTCTGTATTCCTTAGCTTCAAAAGAAGTGGTCTATGAGAATGCAAGTATTTTCTGGTTTGAGGAGTGCAATATACCTCCAGTCTGATTTTCAGACTTCACACTACACAGTGTATGGAAATGTGAAAGAAATATGAAAGACTCCATCATGAACAATTAGCTGAAATAAACCTAGACCTTCATATTTGGATATTGTAAACAGCTGTCATATAAATAATTCCAAGATTTCATCTTTTACTAACTGACCTTTGTCCCATGTTTTGCTCTCTCCTAGTCATTAGTTTTCTCCCTTGCTAGAGCTCTCCAAAATAATACCAAACACAGATACCCCTTTTCTCAACAATAGCAAAAAATTACCTGCCTTCTTTCTTCAGGTCACAGCTGGCACATTCACTTTAGGTTTTCAAAAATTTCAGCCCATCTTATCCAATCCAGCATCATGTAATAAATCCATAACTGCTAAAACTTTTAAGTTATTCAATGGAAATTACATATTAATTGTCTTAATATTTATTAATGATTATCCAGTTTATTCACTTAAATAATTGTTAATACTTTGATAACTACTTTTTAATTTCTTCAAATGTATTCCTTATTCATTCCTAAGTATTTGCCAAATAAATTGACAAAAGAATTCTCAGCCTTCAGATTATTCACCAGCAGATCACTTTGATTATTCATTAATTATTAGTTACTGTGTGTGCTTAGTCAAGTAAGTTACATTATAATATTTCAGTTTGCTGACTGGTTGGCTGAACGTATTTAAGCAAGTGAATATAAAATGAGAAATGATACAAAGTGAATAACAAATTACATAAAGGCTTGTTTGTGCAGGGAAACTTTGATCATAAGTAAAACTTAGTATTGATAAGAATAGCTTTTCCCCAAAACACTGGTGCAGAATTCTTGGCAAACCAGTGTTTTCCAGTAGTAAACAGAATGGAGTAGAAACAGGGTAACACTAAGCA